>NC_057798.1:571072072-571372072 GCF_018294505.1 Triticum aestivum
TAAAAGAAATGCCATAGTCGGACGTCGGGGCGACATCACAGAAAGGGCTTTAAAAGAAATGCCACAGTCGGACGTCGGGGCGACATCACAGAAAGGGCTTTAAAAGAAATGCCACAGTCGGACGTCGGGGCAACATCACAGAGAGGGCTTTAAAAGAAATGCCACAGTCGGACATCGGGGCGACATCACAGAAAGGGCTTTATTCACAAGTAAATAATACTCATAATAAATATTCAATTCATGATAATAAACAGGTTAGTCCACCCACAGGAATAACATTTAACTGGATTTAGCACTCATGGGATTCACCGGAGTCTCTGTCATCAAACTGATACTGTTAGGACAAGATAACACGAATTTGGACATGGAATAGATGATTCAAGGAATGTATGACTCTGCAGAGTTTGTACAAAAATTTTCCCACAGCCAACGGATTTCCGTAGTCACGAAGGACTAGTTCCGTTTACGGTTTTTCGGAAGAAAACACAGCTATCCAGTACACACCCATCCTACCTCTCGATGCCAGGACTCACCCTAGACATCGTCCAAGAAAAACTTTTGAGACGGGGAGATCACAATCTCGAATAGCATGGGATCAAATTTATATACGCGCGCTTTAAGGGGTGCCCCCCTCTCGGTCCCAACCGGAAACACCCATGCCCCCTGACCGGATGACTGGCTTTAATCCAGGGCCATGGAACCATCATCCCGGCCTTTCCTTTTGGTGTGTACCAGGAAAGCGGTTTGCAACTTACTAAACCATATTCCTCGCGGAAAACATGTGGTAGTACAGGGAAGGAAATGAGAGGAACTGGACCGATACGGTTTGACACTGAAGTCATATAGTCTGGCATAAGACTGGCATGCTACGACACTGCCATCTTACCCATCCTCATGCCAACACATGGCCATTCATACTCACATCCATCCACTTATGGATCATCGAACTCACTTACCTCAACATTGCATAAAATAACGTTCATCGGTATGCTCATCAACATGCCATGAAACTAACTAAATGCAAAACTGTCAGGACCCCGACTCAATGCCACATCGATCTAGCATGTAACACCTCATATCACTTTGCGGCCTCACGCATGGTATTCCCACGGGTGTCGCCTTACCTTTGCCCGGGACCGTTTGCGTCTTTTGGCACACGTATATGATAGTGTCGCTAGCATCCATATGATAAGGAGCCCGGGCTGACATGGCTAGTCGTAAACCCAAAGTGGCACAAACTTACAGGGACAGGCATCCATGACCCAACATCGAACGTGTCGGTCATCAGCGAGTGAATCCAGGCTGTAGCACTGGGCTAGCAGGACTCTGGTGAACCGGGCTGTAGCAGGCTAACAGGACTCTGGTATTCATCGCGTGACATTTCCCCGAAGGGACAGACACAGGAACGAAGAAGGACACATGCCGGCCAGCCTAAGTGTTCCGGAGCAGTAGCAAGCTACCATGGCTCAGTGGAAACACTAGGAGACATTTCCCGGTAAGAGAGGCTACCAAGGATAAACAACTAGGTTGTCAGATCCCACACATACCAAGCATTTCAATAACATACACACAATATGCTCGATATGTGCAAATACAACATGGCATCACAACATGACTCTACGACTCAAATATTTATTCATTAGGCTCCGAGGAGCGGGATATTACAAACATGGGTCTCATGACCCAACAATCAGAGCATACAAGTCAAAGCACATGCGGAAGCTTAACATGTCCGAGTACAGACAACTATAAATGAAAAAGGCTGAGAAGCCTGACTATCTACCAGATCCTGCCGAGGGCACAAGATCGTAGCTGAGGTAACAAGCTAAACGTCGAAGACCACGCGGAACTACTAGCGAGACTGAAGTCTCTCTGCAAAAACATAAAATAGGCAACGTGAGTACAAATGTACCCAACAAGACTTACATCAGAACTAACTACATATGCATCATTATCAACAAAGGGGATGGTGGGGTTTAACTGCAGCAAGCCAGCTTTGACTCAGTGGCTATCCTGAACTACGACTGCAAGTAACTTTTTGAGGTGGCGCACACGAGTCCACATATTCACCATATCAATACACCACTATGGATCCGCGCCCGTCTCCCTACGAGAACGCCATCCATAGCACTCACACTTATCTTGCGTATTTTAGAGTATCCACTTCCACTTGTCTATGAACTGATATAAGCAACGCAGAAGTCCTTTTCTGCGGACACGGCTATTCGAATAGATGATGTTAACCCTGCAGGGGTGTACTTCTTCATACATGTTTCCACCACTTAGCGTCTGCACACGACATGTGCTCGGCAGACTTCAAGCGAAAGCCAACGTGGGTGTACACCACGACCTACCTAAACACTCAAGTCTCTAGTCCAGGTTTATCGCCTATTCGGGTTCCATCCATGAGGAGATCCGGCCGGAGTTTCGCTCACAGCCCCAAACGATGTGAACAGGGTTCCCGAGACACCAAACGGGCGCCCGATACACCGTGCCACGTGCCTACCGCATCACAGCCCACCCCTCTGGTCAGCGCTGCCCACGGCCTCCAGCATACTACAAACACCAGAAACTACTTGCAACTCCTGGACAGAGGACAAGGGTGAATAAGAAGTCGAGCGGGGTCATATTTCAGGGCCCAATGTATGGTAGTAGCTGAGTCATGGATCACAAACACAGAACTCAGTTCCTAAGGACGGCTTCAATGAGACAAACCACCATGTACTCCTACATGGCCTCTCACCGCTACCTTTACCAAATCGTGTTCACCACTTAGCTCACACATAGTAGGACATGTTCACACACCTCTGATTCATCCCCGATGAATCAGACCTGACTCAACTCTAAGCAGTAGCAGGCATGACAACAAGCATGAATGAGTAGGCACAACAGGGCTCAAACAACTCCTACTCATACTAGTGGGTTTCATCTATTTACTATGGAATGACAGGTCATGCAAAGGATAAAGGGGTTCAGCTACCGCAGCAAGTAACAGTTGAATCGTTGTTGTCCTAATGCAGTAAAAGAGAGCAGGAGCGAGAGAGTAGGATTGTATCGGAATGAACAAGGGGGTTTTGCTTGCCTGGCACTTCTGAAGATAGCATTGAGTCTTCATCAGTGTCAACGATCACATCGTCGGTACAACGTCTATCGAGGGGGAACAACACCGGCAAACACAGAAGAAACACGATCAATGCAATGCACAATATGATGCATGCTATGACATGGCAATATGAATGTGTTTTGGGCTAATGCATCTAGCAACAAGTTAAATGGGGTTGGTTTGAATACAAGATTCAAATTCCAACTCCATATATGATTATTTAAATGCCCTTTATTTGTTTTGTCCAAAACAGAGGACAAACATTGTTCAAACATGCATTAAAATGGTACAGATGGATTCCTTGAATTTTTCTGATAATTTTTCATATATAACTTGTTTGATTTGGAGCTACGGTTGAATTACTATGAATTTTAGAAGTTTTAGGCATTTTCTGGAATTTTCTGAATAAAAATAAATCCAGAAAACATTACTGCGTCAGCCTGACATCATCATGACGTCAGCAGGTCAACAGGGGCTGGTCCAGGTCAAACCTGACCAGTGGGGTCCACACGTCAGTGACACAGGAACTAATCCCGGTCAAACCCAGCGCTGACTGGGGTTTGACCAGGGGTGGGGCCTACTGTTAGTGGATGTAGGTTGTTTAGTTAGTTGGGTTAGCTCCTAATGACGGAGCCACGTCAGCTCCCGCCGGAGTTTCGCCGGCGACGACCACGGCCGACGGCGGAGGTGCACCGTACGCTCGCTACGAAGTACCATTCGACACGCGGTTTTATCCTACGGGTTCCTGGGAGAGAGGCGCATCCAGAGAGACAAGCGGCAGCAGCTGGGGTGGCCAGAGCTGACGGCGGCGAGCTCTTTTGCGGCCGCCGGAGTTCGGTTGCGCGCGGGATCGCGTTTCAGTGCGTAGAAGAGCGGGGCAAGGGGCTAGAAGGGAGCTACGCATCGCGAGGAGTAGGTTGGACACTCCAGGGTGACCATTTGGTCACCCGAGCATCGTCGACGGCGAGCTCAGGCGGCGGTGCATCTCGGTCATCAAGGGGCGACGGCTACGGCAATCAAACGAAGAGGGGAAGAGGGGGAAATGGTGGCGGAGCTCACATGGGTCGCGTAGAGATGGTCAGCGAGCTCGGGGAAGCAACGATGGTGGCGAATCGACGGTGAAGATCCTCGGCGGCCGGCGATGGAAACGGCGATGCCGGCGACATTGTGGCGCGTCCGTAGTTCCATGGCTTGGTGGAGAGGATGAGGAAGACGTCCCGGAGCTCTTGGACAGGTCAGGGGAGCAAGGGGGTGGCTGTGGCCGTGGTAACGGCGTCGGCGGCGACGAGCTCCGCTCGGTGGGGAAGAGAGAGGGATCCAGGGGGAAAGTGAGGGTGAGGGAGCGAGCGAGGAGGGTCCAGGAGATGTCGTGGCGTTGCGGGAGACGTCCAGGGGAGGAGGAGGCAGCCAGGCAGGGAGGAGGTGGCCGGGGCGCGTGGCCGCGCGCGCCGGGCGCGTGCCCGTGTCCTTCTGGCGAGGGAGGAAGACGACAGGGGGGTAGCGGTGGCGGGCTGGGCCGGCCAGCTGCAGTGCTGGGCCGGTTTGGCTACCAGGTGAGCGCCAGATAAGTCCTTCTCTCTCTCTTTTATTTCTATTTAATTCTGTTTTCTATTTTCTGTAGTTTGTTTTCATTTAGTTTTAGACACTAAATCATTTTTATTGCTTCTGATAATTATGGTAAGGACTAGTAGGATTATTCCAAAGCCCTTCATCAAAGATCAGAATTATTGGACATATAGTAATTAATTAAGAAATATATATCCAATGCAAATAGTTATTTATTTAATTCAAAGGCCCAAAATAATTAACTTTGAGATACCAAAAATATTGTTTTGAGTTTTACCTCTTTGCAATATTTTCAGAGACTAAGCAGAACATTTTCTTGGACTTCTTTGAGAAGATTTTAATGTTGATCATTTTGAGAAGGTTTCTGAGGCTTTGAAAATCCCTCAATTCAAATTTCATTTGAATTAAAACATGATGCTCACATGAGGCCTAGCCTAGTGCATAATAGGACCAGGGATGTGACAACTCACCCCCACTAAACAAAAATCTCGCCCCGAGATTCAAGACGTGAGATAAGAGGAAAAGGGGGAGTCAAAAAAAAAACTATCACAATCTTCATGATCCAATTGCCCTTCTCGGAGATGGTGATCCATTCCATCATCTTGGTCTTGACGTCTTTCTTTCGAGATCTTCACTCGACACGACAACAGAAAGAAGGGGGAAACCCTACAGAATTTACTCGTCTTTGAAGATCGAGCAACTCAAGATCAGTTCATGGAGAGACGTAAGAACAACTCTTGAGTTGAGACACCAAACACACATTAGGAATGATGGTAAAGAAATGAATGACGAAGGTTCAAATTGGTAGGCAACCATCCCACGCTTAAGTAAAATGGTGGATGGTGGCAAGGTGGCGAAGAAATAACTGCCAGGATTCCGTAACGGGCACCTTGGGAAAAGTGACGCAAAGAACTATTCCCTTAAGTGGCAAAAAGAATTACTTTTGATACAAAGATCATCGAAACTCTTTATACCAGCCTAAGGCAATTCTCAAGCGACCGTTTGGAGGGGTTCGGTAGAATGGCATACCCGGATTGAATAGATGATGTGGATTACCTTGTTGAAAACAACGTAATGGATGAATTTGCTTACCACCGGAAATGGAAGAGACCCATGGTAGAATGGCACATTGGCGGTGCAAGCTGGGAACAAAAATGCAAATGCTGGGAATGATTCTGGTAACTGGGGAAGAACCCAACAATAGAGAGTGAATTCACTGTTTGAAAAGGTCATAGCATTGCCGAGGGAACTGAGAGCATCCCAGTTAGTGTCGATGATAACACCTAGCGCATTGTGCGTGCTCTCAAGAACTTGAGCATTTCCATAATCATCAGGGTTTTACCAACATCCGTGTCAAGGATCCTGGCAACACAACATACTACCATGATGGCTAATGATGGATGATGCAGATGCAAAGGAAGATAACACCTTCTCAGATTTCACCTTAGCGAGGTCAAGGAAACAAAATCTGGATGATCGACCGAGAGACATTTAGCACTCCGCTTCTAATGTTCTCCTTGATGTGCTAGCGTATCCCATTCATTGAAATGGTTTGGTATCTAGAACATCAAGTAAAGGTCGGACTTCGGGAACACAAAAATCATAAGGCATAGCTAGGGGGTAAATCCTACGAAGTCCTTATGGGGAGGTGGCCAACTTCTTCAATCAAGATACTACAACAATAGGTCTCCCGGCGGGGTGTGTTAGCCACGACATCCACTTTACCGGTTATCGCGGGACCAATATTATAGTTCTTGGGAAATGTTCCAACCCATCATATCTGCCTGAGATTCAGATCTGGTTGGTGTCAGGATATTCCAGACTCATCGAGTCTAGGAAGAAAAACGAAAGTTTGCAACACAAATCGACGAGATGACGTTGCGAGATTCTCGGGGAATGAACTACGATAGTAAGCTCCAAAACATGAGCTGGTTCTGCTACAACCATGTGAACACGTTGTCCCAGACAAGCATGACCACAAAGTAGTCTTATAATAAAACACTACCGAGTTCAGGAGGGGGAACCATCAGCGAGGATATCGAAGTTTTGTACAAATCCGTCTGGTACCTTCGGGACTAGCACTTAGAACTTATTAACCTTGAACAAATCAATCAGTGGCTTGGTGTGCTAGGGACACATATAGAATGGAGGTTGCAAGTCTCCAGACCACAGAATACTTCGCACGTATGCATGACTGATTTGGGATGATTCTAAAGAAAACAACATTGACTTTCTCGAATCCACGGCGGCAACTTGCAACAAATGCACATGAACTGGAGGAAGTCACTTCTTACATCCGAACATATGCTTCATGAACTAGCATGAAGAAATGCTTTCAAAAGTTTCCAACACTAGCTTAATGTTCAACAAATCATGGAGGAGATAAGGATGTTGTCAGTGGGCTCAACAACAATTCATCCGGGTTTCCTTTTAAAAGGAATTCCATAGTTAAGTGAACACGGTGATAGCATTGGTCAGACCAAAGAATATAATGGTGTATGCTCGAGGAAAACCCACGAGTAAGACAACATTACGAGCATCGTTGGTACTGATTTGATTTGACGATAGCCCACACTCAAATCAAAGGATTGATAAGACAATAGGTCCAGCAACTGATCACAGGGACCGATCGATGAAGATATCATCTTTCTTAAACACACACTACACAAGAATATCCCTTTGGAACGAACTAAGTCAGGCAAGCTTTTATCTTCCAATTCTCCAAGTTGTTGTCTAGCTTAACCAACTAGCTCAGGGATATCCAACACAAATTCTTGGAGAAGGGGTGGTTTACAGGAATAAACCAACTTGATCACGAACTCAACATAGCGGTCAGGTGTCAACCTGGTAATACTTCCGAGAAGATATTCAGAAAATCATGAACCACCGATATGTTACTAAGATCGAGGACAATCCTGCTTTTCAGGGCAAGACGATATGATCAATAGAGCAAGGATTTGAAATAATCCTAACTCATCGATCGAGGAGTGAACCAGGAGAATGGACTAGGTAGCACGATCAATCTTAGAAGGATGATTCAAAAACCAACACGCTAAGAATGAAATTATTATCCTTTAACTACCAAGCAACGAGGTTGCTGGGAGTATTGATTTCACACATCACAATTCATTTGTCGGTATTCCGGTTGCAACGACACGGAACCGAGGAATGAATAATGATGGCGAGAGGTATCATTGTATCAAGAATTCATAAGAGGGTGTGCAATTCTCACGATACTCTTGTGATGAAAGAGGGTGATACTCCGAGGTGGAACAGATCAAAAGTTGGATTGGCATTTTGATCTGCGGAATACAACTGCTTTGACCAAATCCTAGATATGGATGAGGTACTGGAGTTTGTTTCTCCAAGTTATTCAGGACAAAATGGCTTGACGGACCAAAAGAGTAATAGGCATCGATGAACGAATGCACGCATACTCTTGACTATCATTTGATAGACGAGGGTCAGAAGACAACTAAAGAGGGACAACTCAAAGGAACATACGATTTTCTGAGTTGTGGATGCATGGTTTAGCATGTCGAACGAAGTTCAACATATTTCTTCCGGATAACCCATGCAGAAAGGTAGAACTGGCAGAGCCACAATATATAATGGAGAACTCATCAAGAGCACTCTGGTTGTGATTGTTCAGTTCAACGAGGAACTTCTGCCATAAGTAGTTCATGGTATTTGGAAGAAGAAGATACCACGGACTTCAAGGACTATCGCAAAGGTTACTAATAACCTAAGGGAGCTAGCAATTACTATCAACATGAAGTAAGTAGGGTGAATCTCGGTTCGAAAACCCAGAAGTGAAATGCCTACTAACTAAGTGGCATCACGGGATGCTTACGAGAATGATGGCCAGAATCATCACACTGGGACACAAATCATGGCTAAATTACTAGATGATCCCCTAAGACACCTAGGGTCATATCACCAGCTCCAACATATATGTCAAGGCAATAGAGTACCTCAACTCACCGTCTAGTGTGGTTAATCTGGCCATAAGGGACATCAAGAACGGAAAGAAAGGATTTGCAAATGCATCAGACTATTTAGAAACCTGGGATGACTCGGACAACATGACGGCTGTAAATGCTCAAAAAGATTTGAGACAATCACAAAAATGGTGGCATAACCACTCAGAAGCACAAGATCAAGGTTTCGAGATCAACAGTTAACATACAGAAGATAGTAGGAACTGAACTGAGGCTTACGTCCAACAATCTTACAAGTCTACGGATTAGTAACACGTGATCCTGATAGAAAGAGGAGAAAGCCTAGTTCCTTAACCCCCGTAGAAGAGAAGATGATGACTCAGATCAGAAGGCCATGAGGTATAAGGAGTAAAAAGAGCCTTACGTTCCATCCCACAATCAATTCCCTTATATAACTAAAGAATTTCTAGACTCAACTTCGACCAGTTTGGCTTGGTAACCTACAGGCAGTCAAGCTCTGATACCAACGCTGTCAGGACCCCGACTCAATGCCACATCGATCTAGCATGTAACACCTCGTATCACTTTGCGGCCTCACGCACGGTATTCCCACGGGTGTCGCCTTACCTTTGCCCGGGACCGTTTGCGTCTTTTGGCACACGTATATGATAGTGTCGCTAGCATCCATATGATAAGGAGCCCGGGCTGACATGGCTAGTCGTAAACCCTAAGTGGCACAAACTTACAGGGACAGGCATCCATGACCCAACATTGAACGTGTCGGTCATCAGCGAGTGAATCTAGGCTGTAGCACTGGGCTAGCAGGACTCCGGTGAACCGGGCTGTAGCAGGCTAACATGACTCCGGTATTCATCGCGTGACATTTCCCCGAAGGGACAGACACAGGAACGAAGAAGGACACATGCCGGCCAGCCTAAGTGTTCCGGAGCAGTAGCAAGCTACCATGGCTCAGTGGAAACACTAGGAGACATTTCTCGGTAAGAGAGGCTACCAAGGATAAACAACTAGGTTGTCAGATCCCACACATACCAAGCATTTCAATAACATACACACAATATGCTCGATATGTGCAAATACAACATGGCATCACAACATGACTCTACGACTCAAATATTTATTCATTAGGCTCCGAGGAGCGGGATATTACAAACATGGGTCTCATGACCCAACAATCAGAGCATACAAGTCAAAGCACATGCGGAAGCTTAACATGTCTGAGTATAGACAACTATAAATGAAAAAGGCTGAGAAGCCTGACTATCTACCAGATCCTACCGAGGGCACAAGATCGTAGCTGAGGTAACAAGCTAAACGTCGAAGACCACGCGGAACTACTAGCGAGACTGAAGTCTCTCTGCAAAAACATAAAATAGGCAACATGAGTACAAATGTACCCAGCAAGACTTACATCAGAACTAACTACATATGCATCATTATCAACAAAGGGGATGGTGGGGTTTAACTGCAGCAAGCCAACTTTGACTCGGTGGCTATCCTGAACTACGACTGCAAGTAACTCTTTTGAGGTGGCGCACACGAGTCCACATATTCACCATATCAATACACCACTATGGATCCGCGCCCGTCTCCCTACGAGAACGCCATCCATAGCACTCACGCTTATCTTGCGTATTTTAGAGTATCCACTTCCACTTGTCTATGAACTGATATAAGCAACCCAGAAGTCCTTTTCCGCGGACACGGCTATTCGAATAGATGATGTTAACCCTGCATGGGTGTACTTCTTCATACATGTTTCCACCACTTAGCGTCTGCACACGACATGTGCTCGGCAGACTTCAAGTGAAAGCCGACGTGGGTGTAGACCACGACCTACCTAAACACTCAAGTCTCTAGTCCAGGTTTATCGCCTATTCGGGTTCCATCCATGAGGAGATCCGGCCGGAGTTTCGCTCACAGCCCCAAACGATGTGAACAGGGTTCCGAGACACCAAACGGGCGCCCAGTACACCGTGCCACGTGCCTACCGCATCACAGCCCACCCCTCCGGTCAGCGCTGCCCACGGCCTCCAGCATACTACAAACACCAGAAACTACTTGCAACTCCTGGACAAAGGACAAGGGTGAATAAGAAGTCAAGCGGGGTCATATTTCAGGGCCCAATGTATGGTAGTAGCTGTGTCATGGATCACAAACACAGAACTCAGTTCCTAAGGACGGCTTCAATGAGACAACCCACCATGTACTCCTACATGGCCTCTCACCGCTACCTTTACCAAATCGTGTTCACCACTTAGCTCACACACAGTAGGACATGTTCACACACCTCTGATTCATCCCCAATGAATCAGACCCGACTCAACTCTAAGCAGTAGCAGGCATGACAACAAGCATGAATGAGTAGGCACAACAGGGCTCAAACAACTCCTACTCATACTAGTGGGTTTCATCTATTTACTGTGGAATGACAGGTCATGCAAAGGATAAAGGGGTTCAGCTACCGCAGCAAGTAACAGTTGAATCGTTGTTGTCCTAATGCAGTAAAAGAGAGCAGGAGCGAGAGAGTAGGATTGTATCGGAATGAACAAGGGGGTTTTGCTTGCCTGGCACTTCTGAAGATAGCATTGAGTCTTCATCAGTTTCAACGATCACATCGTCGGTACAACGTCTATCGAGGGGGAACAACACCGGCAAACACAGAAGAAACACGATCAATGCAATGCACAATATGATGCATGCTATGACATGGCAATATGAATGTGTTTTGGGCTAATGCATCTAGCAACAAGTTAAATGGGGTTGGTTTGAATACAAGATTCAAATTCCAACTCCATATATGATTATTTAAATGCCCTTTATTTGTTTTGTCCAAAACAGAGGACAAACATTGTTCAAACATGCATTAAAATGGTACAGATGGATTCCTTGAATTTTTCTGATAATTTTTCATATATAACTTGTTTGATTTGGAGCTACGGTTGAATTACTATGAATTTTAGAAGTTTTAGGCATTTTCTGGAATTTTCTGAATAAAAATAAATCCAGAAAACATTACTGCGTCAGCCTGACATCATCATGACGTCAGCAGGTCAACATGGGCTGGTCCGGGTCAAACCTGACCAGTGGGGTCCACACGTCAGTGACACATGAACTAATCCCGGTCAAACCCAGCGCTGACTGGGGTTTGACCAGGGGTGGGGCCTATTGTCAGTGGCTGTAGGTTGTTTAGTTAGTTGGGTTAGCTCCTAATGACAGAGCCACGTCAGCTCCCGTCGGAGTTTCGCCGGCGACGACCACGGCCGACGGCGGAGGTGCACCGTACGCTCGCTATGAAGCACCATTCGACACGCGGTTTTATCCTACGGGTTCCTGGGAGAGAGGCGCATCCAGAGAGACAAGCGGCAGCAGCTGGGGTGGCCGGAGCTGACGGCGGCGAGCTCTTTTGCGGCCGCCGGAGTTTGGTTGCGCGTGGGATCACGTTTCAGTGCGTAGAAGACCGGGGCAAGGGGCTAGAAGGGCGCTACGCATCGCGAGGAGTAGGTTGGACACTCCAGGGTGACCATTTGGTCACCCGAGCATCGTCGACGGCGAGCTCAGGCGGCGGTGCATCTCGGTCATCAAGGGGCGACGGCTACGGCAGTCAAACGAAGAGGGGAAGAGGGGGAAACGGTGGCGGAGCTCACATGGGTCGCGTAGAGATGGTCAGCGAGCTCGGGGAAGCGACGATGGTGGCGAATCAACGGTGAAGATCCTCGGTGGCCGGCGATGGAAACGGCGATGCCGGTGACGTTGTGGCGCGTCCGTAGTTCCATGGCTTGGTGGAGAGGATGAGGAAGACGTCTCGGAGCTCTTGGACAGGTCAGGGGAGCAAGGGGGTGGCTGTGGCCGCGGTAACGGCGTCGGCGGCGACGAGCTCCGCTCGGTGGGGAAGAGAGAGGGATCCAGGGGGAAAGTGAGGGTGAGGGAGCGAGCGAGGAGGGTCCAGGAGATGTCGTGGTGTTGCGGGAGACGTCCAGGGGAGGAGGAGGCAGCCAGGCAGGGAGGAGGTGGCCGGGGAGCGTGGCCGCGCGCGCCGAGCGCGTGCCCGTGTCCTTCTGGCGAGGGAGGAAGATGACAGGGGGGGGGGGGTAGCGGTGGCGGGCTGGGCCGGCCAGCTGCAGTGCTGGGCCGGTTTGGCTACCAGGTGAGCGCCAGATAAGTCCTTCTCTCTCTCTCTCTCTTTTATTTCTATTTAATTCTGTTTTCTATTTTCTGTAGTTTGTTTTCATTTAGTTTTAGACACTAAATCATTTTTATTGCTTCTGATCATTATGGTAAGGACTAGTAGGATTATTCCAAAGCCCTTCATCAAAGATCAGAATTATTGGACATATAGTAATTAATTAAGAAATATATATCCAATGCAAATAGTTATTTATTTAATTCAAAGGCCCAAAATAATTAACTCTGAGATACCAAAAATATTGTTTTGAGTTTTACCTCTTTGCAATATTTTCAGAGACTAAGAGGAACATTTTCTTGGACTTCTTTGAGAATATTTTAATGTTGATCATTTTGAGAAGGTTTCTGAGGCTTTGAAAATCCCTCAATTCAAATTTCATTTGAATTAAAACATGATGCTCACATGAGGCCTAGCCTAGTGCATAACAGGACCAGGGATGTGACAAAAACATGCCAAGACACTCATCATATCAAAAGTTCAAACATGCTTGCCTGGTTCAGAGTAGTCGGAGCCTAGCTCGGTGAAGTTCGCGGCTCCGTCACCTCCTTCGGTATCTACGGTATAAAGAAAATATATGCGCTGTCGTAAATACCAAGGGGTGCACAAAAAGTATTCCAAATATTTTTCAAATAAATCTGATAAAAAACTAGACAAAATTTTAAAGAAAACAGAAAAAGAATCAATCAAGAATACCTTTCTGTTTAAAAGTTATAAGGGTTTTTGTCCAGGGACTCATCTGTAATGAAACAGAAAGTTTCCAGGGGCTAGCTTATAAAAACAGAAAGCGCTTCGACTGAGAATACGCCGGCCCAGAGTGGAAAACGCATTTGGCAGAATACGCTTTCAGAAAACGATTCGTTTAGAAAAGGACAGAGGGGCTGACGGGCAGGTCCCACCCGTCAGGTTTGAAAATTCAAAAAGGGCGGCGGAGAACGACGGTGCCCGAGAGCCGCGGTGGTCGCCGGCGGCGATCCATGGTGAGGCAGGGGGATCGGAGAGTACCTCCGTGTTCAGGGCGCCCTTCCGCGTCGGTTGGTGGTGGTGGTGGTGGTCGCCGGCGAGTACCACGTCGACGGCGAGCCTGGCTCCGGCGGACGACGGTTCGGGTGGTCGAGGGCCTCGTCGGAGAGAGCTGCGAAGGCCAAATTGACGCTGGGGTTAGCTTACTGGGTGATAGAGGAAGCTATAGACGAGATTTGGGCGCCAGGGACGGCCTCACCGGAGCGAATCGAGCTGGTGGCCGAGGCGGAGCGAGGCGGCCGGAGTCGAGGAAGAAGGGCCCCTCGAGGCTCTTCTAGTTGCTGGTCGGGGTCCAGTGAGGTGGTGGAGGTGTGCGGGGGCGAGAGGGAGCTTAGGGGCGCTATATATAGCCGGCCCGAGGCGGTTGCCGCGAACGGGATAAGTCCGGCGAGTGATTACGGCGGCGCTGTGGTTGGGCAGTGGGATTAGGGGCTTGGGCATCGCCTAGGTGGAGTAGTGGTGCCATACCAGGGTCCAACTCAGCACGGGAGGGAGGTTTACGGCCTGTCCTAACAGAACGGCCGTGCGGCACGTCGGCGGCAGGGAGCGCGCCCTGCGCGTGCCAGGCCACGGCGGCGGTGCTGCATGCGTGCGCTGGCAAGGGGATGGCCACGCGGAGCTACCAGGTGGCTTGGGCGGTGCAGAACGGCGTTGCGCCGTAGGGTGCCTTCTGTCGGCCGCCACGGGAGGTCCCGACGCTGAAAGACGCCGACGAGGGCGGGCCAGCGTGCCACCGACGCCAGGAAGAGGCCAAGTGCGCGTGTGGTGCTCCAGACAGGAGGAAGAGGCGGCGAGGAACGTGCCAAGTGCACTGTGAGCATGTGTCTGAATCTCTGATGAAGAAAACGACACTGGAATCTGAATTTTCTGAATTTTTCTGAAAATGCAAAGGAACAGTGCAGCTCAGGTGTTCGACAGAATGTTTTTGGCATCTAGGGATTTTTCCTTGAGCTGAAACTTGGTGGAGTGGCTACTCATTGCTCTAGTAGGCTGCATGATTTTTGGTGGAATTTTTGGAGAAGTGTGGATATGAATTTCATCAAATTTGTCAAATCTGGTCCAAACTTGCAGTGAGTGAAATTTGAAGTATTTGAAAAGAAGAAGAGTGGATCAAGATGGTTCTAGGTTGTGGGTACTAAAGACAATCCAGGGAAGTTGGTTTGGGATAAAAACTCAAAGGCAAAGTGGTACTTGCTTTGAAAATCACTTAGGCTCAAAATAATTGGCAGAAATGTTTTGGGAGATAAAATAATTGAAATAAAATCCAAAACTTGTTTGGACTTGTTGAGACAGAGGATTTAAATTGCTCAAAGGTGGAGGGTGGGGTTTTGAGAAGATTTACTATAGGAGACATGGTAAAACCATGGGTGGTTTCAAAAAGAAAGAAGTCCCAAAACTCCTAGGGTTTCTTTTTTTTAAATGAAAATAAATAAGTTTGAGAGGGTAACAACCAGAAGGAAAAGCTTCCAAAAATTCAACACCAAATTTGAAAGGGAAAAGAAAATCCTTGCCAAAGGAAAGGAAGTTTTTAAGAGGAAGGATTTCTGGAAAAGAAATTTTAAATGCCCTCTTTTAAAATCCAACAAAGTTTTTGATGAAAACCAAATTAAAATTTTGGAGTGTCACAACACCTACCCCCTTAGGAAAAATCTCGTCCCCGAGATTTCAGCTGATCCTTAAATAAGTGTGGATGCTCTGTCCGAAGAAAATCCTCTCTTTCCCAAGTTGCTTTACTGTCGGTGTGATTGCTCCACTGGACTTTGAAAAACTTGATGGTCTTCTGTCGGGTCCTCCTTTCAGACTCCTCTAATATTCTTACGGGACGTTCCCGATAAGTGAGGTCTGGCTGCACGTCAATGTTTTCATGGGATACTTGTTTCTCTGGGTTGCTTACGCACTTCCTCAATTGCGAGACATGGAACATGTCGTGGACATCGGATAATTCCTCGGGTAAGTCTAGCTGGTAGGCTACCGTGCCTCTTCGTGCCCTTATACAGAAAGGTCCGATGAATCTTGGTGCTAGCTTCCCTTTAATCTTGAATCGTTGCAATCCTCTCATAGGGGATACTCTCAGGTATACGAACTCACCGGGTTCGAAGCTGACCCTACGATGTTTCTGATCATAATAACTCTTCTGTCGACTTTGGGCGGTCTTAAGTCGGTCTCTGATTAGCTTGACCTTTTCCTCGGCTTCTCTGAGCATCTCCGGTCTCTGACCAATTTAACGGGGTACGACATCTTCGTCCGTATAAAGCCTCAAATGGTGCCATTTGTAGGCTGGCCTGGTAGCTATTGTTGTACGCGAACTCGGTGTATGGCAGGCTTTCTTCCCAACTGGTTCCATATGTGAGGACACATGCTCTCAGCATGTCTTCTAAAACCTGGTTTACGCGTTCTGTTTGTCCATCAGTCTGTGGGTGGTATGCGGTACTGAAGGCTAGTTGGGTTCCCAGAGCCTGTTGTAAATGCTCCCAAAATCTTGAGACGAACTGAGTGCCTCTGTCGGATATTATAGTCTTCGGGACACCGTGCAGACAAACTATGCGGGAAAGATAAATCCTGGCAAGCCTCTGAGTGGTGTGGGTCGTCTTTATTGGAATAAAGTGTGCCACTTTGGTTAACCTGTCAGTGATGACCCATATGGCATCATTCCCGTGTCGTGACCGAGGTAGTCCGACAATGAAATCCATCCCTATTTCATCCCATTTCCACTCAGGTATTTTGTTCGGTTGCAGTAGTCCGGCTGGTCTATGATGCTCAGCTTTTATGCGTTGACATGAGTCGCAACATGCAATGAAGGTGGCTATGTCCCTCTTCATACCGTGCCGCCAAAATCTTTCCTGAATATCTTTATACATTTTGGTTCCTCCAGGGTGGATCGAGTACGGGGCGGTGTGGGATTCAGCTAAAATTTGCTGTTTAAGGTCTTCTATGTTTGGCACGCAGAGCCTTTCTCCATACCATAATATTCCTTCATTGTCTATGACGAATTCCGAGGCCTTGCCCATACTCAACTTTCTTTTGATGCCTTCGATGCTGGTGTGACCGGGCTGAGCTCCTTTAATTTTCCCCACAAGGTCGGGTTGTATTTCCAAGTTTGATATGGTGCCTTCTGCTACCATTATCAAGTTGAGCTTGGCAAATTCTTGTTGGAATTCGGGCCTCAAGCTGTGCAGATTGTTTTCATCAGAGCTGGGGTTCCGACTAAGAGCATCGGCCACTACATTTGCTTTTCCTGGATGGTAATGGATACCAACATCATAATCCTTTACCAATTCCAACCAGCGTCGTTGCCGTAAATTTAGTTCTGGCTGCGTGAAAATATATTTGAGACTTTTGTGATCCGTATATATTTCACATCGATTCCCAAGTAAGAAATGCCTCCATTCCTTGAGTGCATGAATAACTGCTGCCATTTCTAAGTCATGAGTGGGATAATTTTCCTCATGCTTGCGAAGTTGCCTTGAAGCGTAGGCGACAACCTTGCCTTCCTGCATCAACACGCATCCGAGACCCTTTCTGGACGCGTCACAATATACTTCAAAATTCTTGTGTATGTCGGGTACAATTAATACCGGTGTTGTCATTGATTTCCGCTTTAGTTCTTGGAAACTTTTCTCGCAGGCTTCTGTCCATTCAAACTTCTTATCTTTCTTGAGTAACTGCGTCATAGGCTTGGCTATGGTGGCGAATCCTTCAATAAATCTGCGGTAATATCCTGCCATTCCCAAGAAACTCCGTATGTCCGTTACGCTGGCTGGTGACTTCCAGCCAAGTATGGCCTTGACTTTCTCTGGGTCCACTGCGATACCGTCTTGGGTCAGTACGTGGCCTAGAAAGCCTACTTGTCTTAGCCAAAATTCGCACTTGCTGAACTTGGCATACAATTGGTGTTTTCTGAGCTCTCCTAGCACAATCCTGAGATGTTCTACGTGCTCTTCTGGTGTCTTGGAGTATACCAGAATATCGTCGATGAATACCATGACGAACTTGTCCATAAACTTCATAAATACTTTGTTCATGAGGTGAACAAAATATGCGGGGGCGTTCGGAACCCAAAAGGCATAACTGTGAACTCATATAGTCCATATCTGGAGGTGAAGGCTGTTTTGGGGATATCTTCTGTTCGCACTTTTAATTGATGGTATCCTGACCTTAAGTCAATCTTTGAGAATACCTTGGCCTGAGCGAGCTGATCAAATAAATGATTTATTCGTGGCATCGGGTATTTGTTCTTGACTGTGACCATGTTAAGTGCTCGGTAGTCTATGCACAACCTTAGTGTTCCATCCTTCTTTTTGGCAAATAGAATTGGTGATCCCCAAGGTGAGGAGCTGGCTCGAATGTATCCTTTGTCTAGCAATTCCTTTATTTGTTTCTTCAACTCAACTAATTCGGATGGTGCCATTCGGTACGGTTTCTTGTATATGGGGGTGGTTCCTGGTGCGAGCTCAATGCTGAATTCTATCTCTCGGTCTGGTGGCATGCCTGGTAGCTCTTCAGGGAATACGTCTGGAAATTCACACACTACTGGAACCTTGCTTAGCTCAGAAACGTCCACCTTATTCAATCTCGGTTGCCGGGGTAACCTTCCCTCCTTGGCTGACACTCTTATTGTCTTCCCTTGGTGGTGTGTGAGAATTACGGTCCTGTTGAAACAGTCGATAAAACCCTTGTTGGTGGTTAGCCAGTCCATCCCTAGGATGACATCCAGTCCTTTATTTTCCAACACAATAAGATTTGCGTGAAACTCCAATCCTTCGAACTCAATGACCACATTCTGACAGTAATTCTGAGTAACTTGCTGAATCCCAGGGGACTTGATGATCATGGATTTCTCCAAAGGAAGCATTGAAAAATTATTTTGCAAAGAAAAACTTTTCGAAATGAAAGAGTGAGAAGCTCCAGAATCAAACAAAACCATTGCAGGTATTGTGTTGATAGGAAACGTACCGAGTACGATATCCGGAGCATTTTGTGCCTCCTCTTTGGTTACGTGGTTCAGATGACCCTTCCTGTGGTTATTGTTGGGATTGAAATTGTTTCGCTTGGGCGCTGAATTATTGCCGCCGTTGTTCGGCTTTGGGGTTGAGTTCCTAGGCTTGGGACACTGCTTGGCATAGTGTCCTTCCTCTCCACAGGCGTAACAAGTAACGCCGGGGCGATATGTGAACTCCTTGTCCCTTGCATGAAAATTCTTGATTGGGCGTGAGACATTGGATGAGGATTTGTGCGTCCCACCCTTTTGAAAATCTGTCTTGCTTCGGTGATTGCGAGCATGGTTAGTCTGGTTCCTTTTTCGCTTGCGGATATCTTCTAGACTGCGTCTCTCATTTTCCAGAGTAATGGCTTTGTCCACCAGTGTTTTAAAATCAGGAAAAGTGTGCACGACCAGTTGGCATTTAAGCGCGGGCGCCAGACCGTCAAGGAATTTCTCCATCTTCTTGATTTCAGTCATACACTCTTCATTGGCGTAGCGGGACAATAGAGTAAATTGACTGTTGTAATCTGACACTGTCATGTTCCTTTGTTTGAGGTCATCGAACTCTCTCTTCTTGATTTTCATAATACTCTTAGGAATGTGTGCACCACGGAAACCTTCCTTGAAATCATCCCAGGTTATGTCATTTTCGTTGGGATGCATGTGCAGAAAATTCTCCCACCACGATGCGGCTGTTCCTGTGAGATAGTGCAGAGCATACAATACCTTTTCGGGGTCTGAACATTTTGCAATAATTAATTTCCTCTCCATATCTCGAAGCCAGTCCTCGGCTTCAAGAGGTTTGTCAGTGTGAGAAAATGTTTGGGGACGTGTCTTCTGAAGCTCAGATAACTTGGATTGCTGCTGATACTGTCCATGGTGATTCCCCATGTTGATGACTTGGTTCATCATTTCACGATGTTGTTGCTGACTCTGTTCATAAAGGCGGCACATTTGGGAAAGTGCCATTTCACTGTTCTGTTGACTCGACTGCCCTTGTGTGAAATTGTTGCCTGGTTGAGTGTCATAATCTTCCTCTGGCGGAGTAGGCATGGAGCGAGTCCAAGGACGAGACATTTTTCACTCTGGGGATATATTTTGTAAAACTCATAAGAAAAGCGAAGATGGTCGCAAAAACAAATCCAAAATTGCACAAGGATGGCAAATAATTTAAATGACCAAGATCACTTAAGAAAACAAATCGAATTACGCACGGAGAAGGACTGCTCATTACATATCTTACACGCGGGCGATAATTATACAATACATCACTCAGGATATGCGTACATAATCCTGACATGTTATTTAGGCTAGTGCACTTCTCCAGTTCCTACATGATGCGCAAACAGGCTACTCCTCACAACCTATGTACATATCTTACAAAGCGGTACATCGCATGACGGGCAAGCACACTCAGCCGGAAATGTTGACGATCTCCTTGGCCCTGCCAAGGGCGAGGCGTAGTGAGGTTGGGGACTCGACTTCCTCCTCACTAATAGGCTCCAGACGTGAAGAGCTGTGTCGGGTAGATGGAGCGGGTGCCAGGGGCGGAGCAACACGAATAGGAGTAGGCACAACGGGTGGTGCAGTGCGCACTGGAGTGGGCGCAATGGCCTGGTTGAACTCTTCGGTGGTAGGCAGGCGACGAGTAGGTGCATAAGATGCTGATGACGAGACAAAAGTCAGTGGCGGTGCGGCGGGCAGGAGCTCCCTCCTGTTGGCGGCACAGCCATGGACTGAGTCCATGCGGGTAGCTATGAAGTCGTCCACCAGGTTGTCGAAGGCTGCCTCCAGAGCCCGGAGATACTCAATAAGCATCTCAAAAGCCTCATCTCGTTCTACTCTGGGGCAGGAGAATGCGTAGTGACAGGTGTAAGGCACATGGCATGGAAGATAGCGGTAGCGACGAGTCTTCATCGCGGGAAGGACATCCCTGAGGCGAGCTATCGCCTCACGGGCTGCCATCTGCATAGCATGCCTCTTCGTAGGCATGGCTCTTCCCACGAACCGGAAGTGGCGTAACTCACCACGCCCTCCCCTGAACTGCACCGTGGCCTGGTGCATGGTCAGACTGTCGTTGACCTTGTGCTGGTAGAGTGTGAAGACTGGGCGCACAGACGGCCCCATCGCGACCTGAACGATGAAGGAGAGAAGCTTGACGAACCCATCGGGCACGTTGGCGAAGGTCTGAGACTCGCAGCTGTTGTCGGCCATCTACAAAGGTAAGCAAAATTCTGAATGGTCAGATCATAAATTTATGCTGACAGTCAGAAAATGACTACAATTGCAAAAATATAAATTAGCTCTATCATGCTAATAACCAATTAGCGATCGCACCTAGTGGCTTCCTACAGTCAGCCTGGGTCTGGTACCAAGCTTGTCACGACCGGTTTTCCAATAAAAATATTTATTGAGAAACCAATCTTTTGAGTCCAGTATGAGAGAAATCCTCCTCACTGGTAGACAAATTCTTGATACAATAAGCCAGTAGCATAGGATATATTACAGGGTTGAGCTAGGGCTGCTCAACAAATTATTACAAGCGCGCCAATAATTATACATAATGGCGGATATAACACAATGGTGTGGTGGCATACTACTGACTCGAGGATAAAGTGATGGTGGAATAACACAGTAGGGAGTGTGATAACACGACTCTCAAACTGGCATCTCATCGAGCGTCGAGGTGAGGCTCGATAAATTTATTCGGGTTGCGGAAGCGGATATAATACAGTGACCAAATCCAGGGTCGCACGAGACTGACTGGGATTCCTCTAGGCGTAGGACTCGCTATCGAACTCTTCATCCATGAGATCGCCTTCGTCAGCATCTGGCCAAATCAACAAGCCAGTGAGTACTTTGAAAGTACTCGCAAGACAGTTCGGACGTAAGATATAACAAATGCATGCATGAATGCGTCATGATTAATTCACCAATGTACATTTAAAGTATTAGCAGGCAAGGTAAGCAAAGAGGGAATCGGCGGTAGTCCACTTGAAATCCCGACAGAAATATAAATGGAAACCGATCGGGTGTCCGAAGCGACGCCTCGAAAGGTGAACAAATAAATCAAGGAGAGAATCATGCCATAGTCGGGCGTCTTAGCGACACCACATAAAGGGCTTTAAAAGAAATGCCACAGTCGGACGTCGGGGCGACATCACAGAAAGGGCTTTAAAAGAAATGCCACAGTCGGACGCCGGGGCGACATCACAGAGAGGGCTTTAAAAGAAATGCCACAGTCGGACGTCGGGGCGACATCACAAAAAGGGCTTTAAAAGAAATGCCACAGTCGGACATCGGGGTGACATCACAGAAATGGCTTTAAAAGAAATGCCACAGTCGGACGTCGGGGCGACATCACAGAGAGGGCTTTAAAAGAAATGCCACAGTCGGACGTCGGGGCGACATCACAGAAAGGCTTTAAAAGAAATGCCACAGTCGGACGTCGGGGCGACATCACAGAAGGGTTAAAATGCCACAGTCGGACGTCGGGGCGACATCACAGAAGGGCTTTAAAAGAAATGCCACAGTCGGACGTCGGGGCGACATCACAGAAAGGGCTTTATTCACAAGTAAATAATACTCATAATAAATATTCAATTCATGATAATAAACAGGTTAGTCCACCCACAGGAATAACATTTAACCGGACTTAGCACTCATGGGATTCACCGGAGTCTCTGTCATCAAATTGATACTGTTAGGACAAGATAACACGAATTTGGACATGGAATAGATGATTCAAGGAATGTATGACTCTGCAGAGTTTGTACAAAAATTTTCCCACAGCCAACGGATTTCCGTAGTCACGAAGGACTAGTTCCGTTTACGGTTTTTGGAAGAAAACACAGCTATCCAGTACACACCCATCCTACCTCTCGATGCCAGGACTCACCCTAGACATCGTCCAAGAAAAACTTTTGAGACGGGGAGATCACAATCTCGAATAGCATGGGATCAAATTTATATACGCGCGCTCTAAGGGGTGCCCCCCTCTCGGTCCCAACCGGAAACACCCATGCCCCCTGACCGGATGACTGGCTTTAATCCAGGGCCATGGAACCATCATCCCGGCCTCTCCTTTTGGTGTGTACCAGGAAAGCGGTTTGCAACTTACTAAACCATATTCCTCGCGGAAAACATGTGGTAGTACAGGGAAGGAAATGAGAGGAACTGGACCGATACGGTTTGACACTGAAGTCATATAGTCTGGCATAAGACTGGCATGCTACGACACTGCCATCTTACCCATCCTCATGCCAACACATGGCCATTCATACTCACATCCATCCACTTATGGATCATCGAACTCACCTCAACATTGCATAAAATAACGTTCATCGGTATGCTCATCAACATGCCATGAAACTAACTAAATGCAAAACATGCCAAGACACTCATCATATCAAAAGTTCAAACATGCTTGCCTGGTTCAGAGTAGTCGGAGCCTAGCTCGGTGAAGTTCGCGGCTCCGTCACCTCCTTCGGTATCTACGGTATAAAGAAAATATATGCGCTATCGTAAATACCAAGGGGTGCACAAAAAGTATTCCAAATATTTTTCAAATAAATCTGATAAAAAACTAGACAAAATTTTAAAGAGAACAGAAAAAGAATCAATCAAGAATACCTTTCTGTTTAAAAGTTATAAGGGTTTTTGTCCAGAGACTCATCTGTAATGAAACAGAAAGTTTCCAGGGGCTAGCTTATAAAAACAGAAAGCGCTTCGGCTGAGAATACGCCGGCCCAGAGTGGAAAACGCATTTGGCAGAATACGCTTTCAGAAAATGATTCGTTTAGAAAAGGACAGAGGGGCTGACGGGTAGGTCCCACCCGTCAGGTTTGAAAATTCAAAAAGGGCGGCGGAGAACGACGGTGCCCGAGAGCCGCGGTGGTCGCCGGCGGCGATCCACGGCGAGGCAGGGGGATCGGAGAGTACCTCCGTGTTCAGGGCGCCCTTTCGCGTCGGTTGGTGGTGGTGGTGGTCGCCGGCGGAGCGAGGCGGCCGGAGTCGAGGAAGAAGGGCCCCTCGAGGCTCTTCTAGTTGCTGGTCGGGGTCCAGTGAGGTGGTGGAGGTGTGCGGGGGCGAGAGGGAGCTTAGGGGCGCTATATATAGCCGGCCCGAGGCAGTTGTCGCGAACGGGATAAGTCCGGCGAGTGATTACGGCGGCGCTGTGGTTGGGCAGTGGGATTAGGGGCTTGGGCATCGCCTAGGTGGAGTAGTGGTGCCATACCAGGGTCCAACTCAGCACGGGAGGGAGGTTTACGGCCTGTCCTAACAGAACGGCCGTGCGGCACGTTGGCGGCAGGGAGCGCGCCCTGCGCGTGCCAGGCCACGGCGGCGGTGCTGCATGCGTGCGCTGGCAAGGGGATGGCCACGCGGAGCTACCAGGTGGCTTGGGCGGTGCAGAACGGCGTTGCGCCGTAGGGTGCCTTCTCTCGGCCGCCACGGGAGGTCCCGACGCTGCAGAAGATGCCGGCGAGGGCGGGCCAGCGTGCCACCGACGTCAGGAAGAGGCCAAGTGCGTGTGTGGTGTCCAGACAGGAGGAAGAGGCGGCGAGGAACGTGCCAAGTGCACTGTGAGCATGTGTCTGAATCTCTGACGAAGAAAACGACACTGGAATCTGAATTTTCTGATTTTTTCTGAAAATGCAAAGGAACAGTGCAGCTCAGGTGTTCGACAGAATGTTTTTGGCATCTAGGGATTTTTCCTTGAGCTGAAACTTGGTGGAGTGGCTACTCATTGCTCCAGTAGGCTGCATGATTTTTGGTGGAATTTTTGGAGAAGTGTGGATATGAATTTCATCAAATTTGTCAAATCTGGTCCAAACTTGCAGTGAGTGAAATTTGAAATATTTGAAAAGAAGAAGAGTGGATCAAGATGGTTCTAGGTTGTGGGTACTAAAGACAATCCAGGGAAGTTGGTTTGGGATAAAAACTCAAAGGCAAAATGGTACTTGCTTTGAAAATGACTAGGCTCAAAATAATTGGCAGAAATGTTTTGGGAGATAAAATAATTGAAATAAAATCCAAAACTTGTTTGGACTTGTTGAGACAGAGGATTTAAATTGCTCAAAGGTGGAGGGAGGGGTTTTGAGAAGATTTACTATAGGAGACATGGTAAAACCATGGGTGGTTTCAAAAAGAAAGACGTCCCAAAACTCCTAGGGTTTCTTTTTTTTAAATGAAAATAAATAAGTTTGAGAGGGTAACAACCAGAAGGAAAAGCTTCCAAAAATTCAACACCAAATTTGAAAGGGAAAAGAAAATCCTTGCCAAAGGAAAGGAAGTTTTTAAGAGGAAGGATTTCTGGAAAAGAAATTTTAAATGCCCTCTTTTAAAATCCAACAAAGTTTTTGATGAAAACCAAATTAAAATTTTGGAGTGTCACATGTGGGTCCGCCGAAGCTGCCCCGAGAGTAGCGACATGGGGGGCTAAGCGTGCAACATTTATATGCACATGGAAGGATGTCTGGGCAAGGAAACAACGTCGTTTAAATTCAATATAACTAGCCATATAACGGATATGTCCATTTTGCATCATGTTTTCCTGCTGTTATTTATAATGTTTTTGGCCATTATTTCACTTTATGATGCAATTATAATGCCTTTTCTCTTTTAATTTGCAAGGTTTACACGAAAAGGAAAATTACTGGCAGCTGAAATTCTGGACCTACTAGCAATGTGCCTGTGCGTTGCAACGGATCCAAAGTAGAATGATACTTGATTACAAACTTGAAAGAAAACACTCTAGTTTTGGTGTACATATATCACTAAAAATATATTGTGTTTCACTCAAAATATATTCCTTGGGCTATATTGATGACGTGAGGGAGGGATGTGGTTGGTTTCAAGATACTAATGGGTTTTCTGCAAATTGGAGCAGAGAAGTGGGTTATTGTTGTAAAAAGGCCACAACTTACCTCATAGTCGTTAGATGCAGATCTAATGGTCAGAAATGACGGATGGCAGACACACCATCATCACCAACTGAGTCTTTTATAGGAGTAGAGAAAAGAGATACAACAGAGATAGTTGTTCTACAGAGCTCCAAATGACTTGAAACTTCACGGAGATTTTTTATTGAATATATAAAAATACTGGAATGAAGTACCACCAGAGGGGCTCTATCCCCCAGGGTGCGCCTAATGCCTTCACTACAAAAAAAAATACACTTCCGTGATGATACGTGTTTGTCACAGTAGGTCGCGTTTTTTGTCATGCATGTACATCCATGACAAATTTATGACAGAATCAAGATAGTCATACCTGTGCTGTCGTAGAAGTGTTCCATGACATTACCAAAATTATCATCACGGAAGTGTCCACTTCCATGACGATAAATCGCGCGTCACAGAAGTGCTTTCGTCAAGGGTGACTGACACGTGGCATCCACCGTAACGGAACGCCGTTAAGCTATCGGGTCGGGTTTTGGATACGATAACCCGTTAATAGCCCCGACCAATGGGAAATTTCCACGTGTAAAATTCTGATTGGCCGAAGGGAACATCTGTCAGCTCGTCAGTGGGCCAGATGTCGCCCGTCCATTGGAGGAGACATGCCTATGGTACGTTGACACGTGGCTGGGCCCAACAGAGGCCCATATAGGTTAAAAAGGCCGGCCCAGTCAAAGGCCCATAGAACTTAATCAGATACTAGTGGGCCAGCCCAATAATGGACTGCTTAATAAAGGCCCATTTACAGCCCGAAACCAGATCTGGCCCGTTAATTGTTCGCCCAATATCTGGGCCCATTTACGGCCCGAAGCCAGATCTGGCCCATTAATTGTTCGCCCAATATTTGGGCCCATTTGCGGCCCGAAGCCAGATCTGGCCCATTAATTGTTCGCCGAATATTCGGGCCCAACTACAGCCCAATGACTTTCGTCCTGTTGGAGGCCTGATGTAGACATGGGCCCATTTCTGCCCGGTGTGACTTTCGGCCTAGGAATGGCCCGTGCTGCCCATGGGCCATATATGGTCCAACGGGACATCGGGCCCACTAATGGCTCGTGCTAAAGGTGGCAACAGTTAAGCCTAGCGTGACTTTGGGCCTGTTAAAGGCTTGTCGCGTAATTCGGCTCGTTGATGCCTGTACTAAGCTTTCGGCCTCTTAAAGGCCCTGATATCAGTGGGCCAAGGCCCGAGATATGTTTCGCCCTGGTAACAGCCCGTGAGCTAACTGGGCCCATAACGGCCCGGTCTACATTTCTTCCTGCTGAAGGCCCGTCGACGACTAGTGAAAATTGAGGCCCAACATGCATTTTGGCCTGCTAAAGGCCCGTGGTTTCATCTCGGCCGTAACAGGCCAGTACAATATTCATCCTGTTAATGGCCCAACGCTACCTGGGCCGAACTAAGCGCTGGGTCGACAAAAGGCCCAACTAAAATATAGGCTGGTGTAAATTTGAGCCTGGCACAATGTGTGAAGGCCCCAATCATTCGGGCCCAAGAAAGACGCAGGCCGGCCCAATTGTGGCCCACTAAAAACCTGGCCCGTTATCGAATGTTTCGGCCCGGTCGACTATATCTGATTTTTTTCAGATAGCGAATGATGGCAGTAACTAGTAGGAATTAAGAACAAACCTACTCTACACAATAAAGAAATTACAGCATAGTAACTAAGAATAAACCTACACTATACAATAAAGGATTTAAGGTATATTACATCCACTGGGCATCAAAGTTCGCCACCAGTGATCATAAAGCGCAACGAAGAAGCAGATTACAAAAACTGGGCACCATTGCAACGTAACAAAATAATACTGAACCGAGACCACTTCCAAGACAGTTCAAGAAAGGTTAGCCTTGCGGGGGAACTGCTGTGCAAGCTACTGAGCAAGGCTGTGAGACCGGCCTAGCATGTCGGTCATAGCTTCCAGGTGTAGCTGTTTAGCGATGAGGTTCTCATTGGTGTTCTCCGCAATCTTTCTTAGAGATAGGACTTCAAGTCGAAGTTGAGTTGCAGAATGCCTTTCTGCTAGAACTTGGGACTGAAGAAGTCGAACTGATTCAGACAACAAATTATGTGAGCTTGTCTGACTGTTAGTCTCAAGTAACTTGAACACTGCATCAAGACAAGACTTTGGGGTTGTCTCGCTATCTTCAAGATGTTTTGCCTTCTTTGCTGCAATATATGTTGGGTTTGTCTCACAGCCTTCAGCAGACTTGTGCATGCCATCAGGCATATCACCCTGAAACAAAGCAGAGAGATGACAGGTTTTGCACGTGTATAAACAAAGATGATAACTGTTCTGTCAATTCTATCCAATTTCAAATTAGAAAATAAAGAGTAAGTTCAAAATATCAATAGCATAATTTGGCATTGTTCATAATGCAGGGAGCTTCACCACACTACTGGATTACCATGTCAACATAACAAGCATAGATGAATGGCAAAGAAAATCATTGTATCTATTTTGAATAATCTACATGGCATGTTGTTCATATCATCAGACACATCAGTAAGATAAAACAGGAGATGACAAGGTGTAAACGTGGGCTGCTTCACCACACACTGGATTATAGATCCACAAAACCAAGCATACATATAGGGGGTATTAAGTAATGTGCATGGTATGAATAAGAAATTTGGTTTTACAAGTAAAACTTAGAACTTACGGTTCTTACGAACATGCATTTTGGTAGAAATAGCAAACTAAATAGCAGTAAACGATAGGGAGTATGAGCAAATTAAACATCAGTTGAGGATAAAGGCTTTAGAAGGACTGACTTACATTAACAGTTAACACCGGCTTTATAATGCCCTTCTCCATGTCAAGGGAAGGATAACTCAAGAATTTTAGCACATAATCTTCTTCATAAGCATTGCCTGTACTCTACATTTTGTAGAGAGTAATTATAGATATGATAATACTGGAAGGGATAGAGGATAATGAAGATAAGATGCAGAATGATGCTACATAATCAACTACCAATCCCTGGAAGTACAAGCGTTACAGGACAAAATGTACTGACAAGAGCAATGGGCTACACTTCTGCACTGGCATTGTCTGTGTATTCTACTTGTTGGTAAGATTAAATATAGATCTGATCTTTTTTAGTAAATGGTGGGCGAGGGAGATAAGATGCAGAATGCTACAAAATGAACCAATCCCTCTTCCCATAATACAAGAGTGTTTTGAACACTGGTGTACTGTACAAAACGTTCTTATATTATGGGACGGAGGGAGTAGCTGTTAATGTAAGTACAGTGATAGACCACGTTCAGTCCTTACAAGAGGACTACAGAGCTAAACCTCTTCAAAAGCATTGGGTTGATTCTAAATTTGTGTAAAAGTCCATAAGGATCTTATAATGTCCACCAAATGGGTGATTACGAGGCTAACATGTGCAGTGATGCTACATAATCAAACAGCTATGAAAGTAAGTATGGTCATACAGGGCAAGAGGTACTCACGAGAGCAATGCAGTGTGCAGTATAGTTGCGAGATTCTGTGGTCCCTTGAGAACGAATGTTCTTCTGCTAACAGTTTTCGTACAAGTGAGACATTAAGGCAAATGCAGAAATGTAGTTCAAATTGTGATGTGATATCATAGACAGTACCTTACGCTGCAGCCGAGACCAATGTGTAACAAGATTATTCCAGTCACCGTCGGATAAATGTAGCACCGGAGACTTTACAGAAATTTCGTCCAGAGGCTTGCCATCGAAGTGCGCTTGCATCAGGTAGGAACGATACTTCATCAATGAGTGCTTGAAAAGCGCAACCAACTCTTGCTCGTCATCACAATCCAGTTTGCTCCTCGCCTATTTAAAAGAATGAAATCTTGTGTCTTCTGTCAGCAGAAACATATGCAGTAATGACCATGAATAACATTAGTACATTACTTACGCGTAAGTTGCGGAGGAAGACTGGAAATTGTTCTGTGTCTGCAGTATAATCTTTCCATGAAGGATAGATGCGCACAAAGTTCCTAACAACAACATAAGCTTCGTCTTCTAAACTGGGAAGAAATGGAACAGGGGTCCTATTTGCTGCAATTGGGGCTCTCTCTGGTTCAAAAAGGAATTTGGCAACTAGATTTGGTGTACTCTTTGCTAGAATGGGGGTTTTGCGTCGTACAGCTGGTGCTATGTCAACTGGCATAATCATACTGTTTGCTGCAGTTGGGGTCTGCTGAGTTGGGGCATCAGAAATGACCAGTGTAGTAGGGCTAGAGTCTGCTAGAGTTGGGGTATTTTGTGGGTCAGGTGATATTGCAACTACACCTAATGGGCTATTTGATTTATCATGTGCCACTACCTTTTCCAAATACTTTGCTTGTGCTCCTCCACGATCAGCAATCACCCTCTTCCTTTTGAACGTCTGATACACAAGAACAACATTTGAATGGATAAATATGGTATGATGACAGATGGAATATGTACTGAAAATAGATAGGCATGGCGTATTCACATACACGATGTGTAAACTAAGCTAATGGTAGTTCAACAAAGTAGAAGCAATGCAAAGCATCCGTTGCAAGATATGTGCAAGCAATGTAACCTTGGAAAGTTAGAGAAAGTACCTTGATGGGTGAATAAGATAGGGCATCTTCCTCTGACTCCTCCACTAGGGAGCTACATTGACTAGGTCTCCCTCTAGCTCAGAATCACTGTTAGGATCATATTCTGAGCATGAATCTGTAGGTGGAGAGGGTTTGCATTGCATTGCATCCAGACTTGATTTCAGTCCCTTAATGCCAAGTTTGACAGCCATGGCATTGTTCTACTTTATTCTTTTCATGCGCGCAAGCTCATAATCATTATGATGCTGTTCAGAATGTGAGATTCATGAAAACATAAAAAGTAGTCAGATTATCTATGGAATGCATTGCAGATTCAACTCGGAGACTATCTCCCTATAAACCCCTGCATATGCAAAGTTCACCTCCCCAACCGTGCTGACCAGACCACACACAGAAATACAAACCCTTTATGTCTCTATAACAGGCAGGCACACATTTCAAAACTAAAGTAGGAACATTAGAATCATATGAAATTCGTATTTGAACAAATAAACTAAGCAATTATGAGTGGCGTAATGTTTAGCTTCAAGTGTGGAGTGTTGGTAGTGCGACACAAAGCAAGTAGGAAAATTGTATTCCATGTAAAAGATCGAAACCTATGTAAAAGTTGGAAATGACACTTGCTTTCTATACAATGCAGTGTTCGTTACCCACACATGATGGAAGAGATCACATAGAGAAATACTATTCACTCAGGTCTACGGTTCCATTATTTAGAAACAGGGTGGTCCACCCTAAAAGAATATTGACAACAAATATGACAAGGCAAGCATAGATGTAGTGAATCAATCATTTACTTGTGAGCTTATTAGGACAAGTATGCAGAATTGTAATTGCAGTAAGAGACCGTCCAAAATCTGAATGAAGAAGTTTGTCTAGCACTTATTGTTTGCAACTAATCGACGTGAATAATTGGATATTATATCGAATGAGTAAGAAAGACAAGTAAAATTGTCAACAAACCTGGCTTGCAGTAGTAATCTGGGTCAATGTCACTACGACCAACAATCCAAAATGACTAGTTTCTGTTCCGAGGGCCAGAATTTTGAAAACCCTGTGAACTTTAGAGGTACTAAAGATTACCGAAATACATCTGAACCATTAAGTGTAGGTAGCACTGAGCACACAACAAACCCTAATGACAGTCCTGCCTAATGAGTAATGAATCAATTAGAAAATGGGTGATGAGGAGTGGCTGCTGAGTCTTGAGGACGTATCTCAGGATAAATCGGGTTGGCTTGGTGGGTGCTGCACGCCTGAGCCCTGAACGGACTGGGAAGGTAGGCACGGCGGCGCGCCCGGGCAGCGGTGACGCTGTTGGGCGAGCGGCTCCTGGCCTCCTGTTAGTCCGGCGTCTCCTCCTAGAGTCATGTCGTCCGGGGACGGCAAGTCGCCGGCGAGGCAGGCGGCTGGGGGCGAGTAGAGATCGGAAGCGCGCAGCAGAACAGAGGGGAATCGGGGCCTGGGACGACCCAAAATCCCAGGGTGGGCCGGCCCACCGTGGGCACCCTGTAGAGATACACACCCGGGCGGCGAACATGCATTTTCGAAACTAATTTAGGAACATTTAGCTGACCAATTAAACAACTCTGTTTTAATAATATCAGATTCGTATTTGAACATCTAAGCTTGTTTAGCTTGATGCGTGGAGCAGTGTTATTATGACACGAAGCACGTATTCTGATCATATAGTGATCATAAAAGGGGGAAACTCTAAGCATATTTTTTATAGCAAAAGAGGGTTTTCCCTCCGATTTCTATTAGAGAAACCACCATGGAACCAACATGATCAATTAAACCCTAAGCATGATCAATTAAACCGTATTATGGCTGTGCCATGGCAGATTTGAAGCTGCAAACCGGAGAAATGATATTTAGCATCCATTGTTTGCTTCGAACTAAGAACTAAATTCTAAGAGCTGAAAAGAAAGTAGAGTAACCAAGTTAAGATCTATTTTCTGGTTGAGATCAAAAAGTTGAGGAGATATGAAGTACCACCTCTCTTGCGGCGCCGTGTAGGCATCGGGGGTGCGATGGCTGTCGGTGGGGTTGAAGTAAATCTGCGACGGTAGACGGGTGCATCGGGGGATAAGTCCCGTTGCGGTGGAAGAGAAGGTCGTGTGAGCGGCCCCGGCAAAGAGGACGACGGCGCCGATGAAGCAAGAGGACGCGATGCAAGGCTATTGGTCCGTCGCCATGGATGAGAAACGTCCATCTCTAGCAGTGGACGACGCGGTCTTGGTAGGCGCTCCGGCATGGTGGAGGGCGGTGGCGATGGATGTGGTGGAGGACGGCGGCGATGGATGGGATGGCGGACAGAGGCTGGTGTGGGGATGGGGTGTTCTAGCACGGACGGTGTATGAATGGGAAAATGGAGGGAGAGGTACGGGGAACCATGTTTTTGGGACGCGCCTGTCTGAAATATGGGAAAGTTACGAACTTAACCCCCGTTTAAAATTTGGACATCTCGTCGGTTGGGGATAGGACGGTAATCTCGCATCTTGCCAATATTTGCCCAGAGCGATTTCGGGCGAGGAGAGGGTGGTTGGCACCCATGGTTGGCGCCCATGGTGTACGAACGGGGCTGACAGGTAGGGCGGTTGTGTCACGTCTGAGTGAAGTTACAAACCTGCCCCTATTGAAAATATTTGCCTACATCAATTTCGGCCGAGTCGAGTTTGTTTTGCCGCCCACCGTGTATGAATGGGGAATGGAGGGAGAAACAGAGGTCTTTCAGACGAGCTTGAATCAAATGTGTTTTGCCGCCCATGTTTGACGCCCACCATGTTGGAATGGGCTCAGAGGCGGTCGTGTCACGTCTAATTGAAGTTACTAACCTACCCCTATTTAGAGCAGTGGAAATCGGGCGGATGGATTGTCCGTGTAATGGGTAGACAGTAATTTCCATCTCCCAAACACTTGGCTTCGGGAAGCCGACGGACATTTTGCAGCTTCTTTCGAATTTTGGGACAATAAGCATCCACGTTTACCCTGGCAACTAAATTCGAATCCATTTTGTATTCCTATATGAATCTTTAAAAATCATTCTATGTGTTTTTATATATCTTCAAAAGGACGACAAAGATGTATTCCACTGTCATATATGAATATGGTTTACAAATGCCGATACTCAAATTTAGAAACTAGCATCCAGTTTAAGGTGAATTCGAATATTTGGAACACTTCATGTCCAACTCAAATGTCACACGCAGCATAATGTGTACTCCCATTGTCAGGACCCCGACTCAATGCCACATCGATCCAGCATGTAGCACCTCATATCACTTTGCGGCCTCACGCACGGTATTCCCACGGGTGTCGTCTTACCTTTGCCCGGGACCGTTTGCGCCTTTTGGCACACGTATATGATAGTGTCGCTAGCATCCATATGATAAGGAGCCCGGGCTGACATGGCTAGTCGTAAACCCAAAGTGGCACTAACTTACAGGGACAGGCATCCGTGACCCAGCATCGAACGTGTCGGTCATCAGCGAGTGAATCTAGGCTGTAGCACTGGGCTAGCAGGACTCCGGAGAACCGGGCTGTAGCGGGCTAACAGGACTCCGGTATTCATCGCGTGACATTTCCCCGAAGGGACAGACACAGGAACGAAGAAGGACACATGCCGGCCAGCCTAAATGTTCCGGAGCAGTAGCAAGCTACCATGGCTCGGTGGAAACACTAGGAGACATTTCCCGGTAAGAGAGGCTACTAAAGATAAACAACTAGATAGTCAGATCCCACACATACCAAGCATTTCAAACATACACACAATATGCTCGATATGTGCCATACAACATGGCATCACAAGATGACTCTACGACTCAAGCAGTTTATTCAATAGGCTCCGAGGAGCGAGATATTACAAACATGAGTCTCATGACCCAACAATCAGAGCATACAAGTCAAAGCACATGCGGAAGCTTAACATGTCTGAGTACAGACAACTATAAATGAAAAAGGCTGAGAAGCCTGACTATCTACCAGATCCTGCCGAGGGCACAAGATCGTAGCTGAGGTAACAAGCTAAACGTCGAAGTCCACGCGGAACTACTAGTGAGACTGAAGTCTCTCTGCAAAAACATAAAATAGGCAAACGTGAGTACAAATGTACCCAGCAAGACTTACATCAGAACTAACTACATATGCATCATTATCAACAAGGGGGTGGTGGAGTTTGACTGCAGCAAGCCAGCTTTGACTCGGTGGCTAACCTGAACTACGACTGCAAGTAACTCTTTTGAGGTGGCGCACATGAGTCCACATATTCACCATATCAATACACCACTATGGATCCGCTCCCGTCTCCCTACGAGAACGCCATCCATAACACTCACGCTTATCTTGCGTGTTTTAGAGTATCCACTTTGACTTGTCTATGAACTGTACAAGGGGTCCAAGTTTCCATATCCGAGGAATCCGGCTATTCGAATAGATGATGATAACCCTGCAGGGGTGTACTTCTTCACACACGCTCTCGCCACTTACCGCCCTGTACACGTCATGTACCTCGGCAACCTTCAAGCGGAAGCCGGGCGGGGGAGTCGGCCACGACCTGACTAACCGAACAAGTCTCTGGTCCAGGTTTATCGCCTATTCGGGTTCCATCCGCAAGGAGATCCGGCCGGGGTGTCTCTTACGGCCCCAAACGATGTGTGCAGGGTTCCCAAGCCCACCAACCAGGTGCCACTTGGTACACCGGGCCACTGTGCCTAGTCTGTCCCAAGCCCACTTGTACCGGGTGCCACTTGGTAGACTACTAACACTACCTACAAACACCAGAAACTAGTTGCAACTCCTGGACAGAGATCATGTTGATTAATAAGTCGAGAGGGGTCGAGTTACCGGAACCCAATGTGTGGTAGTAACTGGTCATGGATCACAAACACAGAACTCAGTTCCTGAGGACGGCTGCAATGAGACAACCCACCATGTACTCCTACATGGCCTCTCACCGCTACCTTTACCAAATCGTGTTCACACACTTACCTCACACAGAGTAGGACATGTTCACACGCCTCTGATTCATCCCCGATGAATCAGACCTGACTCAACTCTAAGCAGTAGCAGGCATGACAAACAAGCATGAATGAGTAGGCACATCAGGGCTCAAACAACTCCTACTCATGCTAGTGGGTTTCATCTATTTACTGTGGCAATGACAGGTCATGCAAAGGATAAAGGGTTCAGCTACCACAACAAGTATCAAATATGTCGTTGTTGTCCTAATGCAGTAAAAGAGAGCAGGAGCGAGAGAGTGGGATTTTATCGGAATGAACAAGGGGGTTTTGCTTGCCTGGCACTTCTGAAGATAACATTGAGTCTTCATCAGTGTCAACGATCACATCATCGGTATCGCGTCTATCGAGAGGGGACAAATACCGGCAACATAGAAGGGAACACAATCAATGCAATGCACAATATGATGCATGATCATGACATGGCAAAATGAATGTGTTTGAGCTAATGCAACTAGCAACAGATTAAATGAAGTTGGTTTGAATACAAGATTCAAATTTAAACTCCATATGTGATTATTCAAATGCCATTTAATTGATTTGTGCTAAACAGCAGCTATAAGTTGTTCTAACATGCATGAAAATGGTACAGATGGATTCCTTGAATTTTTCTGATAATTTTTCATATATAAATTATTTAATTTGGAGCTACGGTTGATTTACTATGAATTTTAGAAGTTTTAGGCATTTTCTGAAAATCATAAATCATTTAAGAATTATTTAAATTCCAGAAAACATTTACTGCGTCAACAGTGCGTCACCGTGACGTCAGCAGGTCAACTGGGCGCTCCAGGTCAAACCTGACGTGTGGGGGCCACACGTCAGTGACACAGGAACTAAACAGGGTTTAGTTAATTCTTAACTAACGTAATTAGAAGGGCTGGGGCCCACAGTCAGCGGGTCAGTGGGTTAGCTAAAATTTAATTAGTACCTAAACCAAATTAGCAGGGCCTCGGGCCCACATGGCAGTGAAACAGTGGCTAAATAAATTAAAATAAACTAAACTAATTAACAGGGGGCTGTCCCCACCTGTCATCGGCCCAGGGGGAGGTCAAACCCCTGGTCAGCGGGGTCAACTCGCCGGCGTTTAGCCGCCGGCGAGGCTAAACGCGGCGGTACAGGTGCGGGTTTCACGTACAGGGCACCGTTCGGTGCGCCCTTTGGCTCTACGGAGAGCTGGCGCGATGGCGCATCGGATGGTCGTGGTCTCCGGGCCTGGGGTGGCCGGAGTCGACGGCGGCGAGCTTGGTTGCGGCCGCCGGAGCTCGGGTGAGACACGGGCGACCACTAGGGGGCACGAGAGGGCGAGCTGCGGCAGGCAACGGGCTCGTGGAGACGTTCTGAGCACGATGGTGCACTCGGGTGGGAGCTCCAGTGGCTGCAGGTGACGGCGGCGACGAGGTCAGCGGCGGCCGGAGTTCGGCCGCGACGGAGCTATGGCCTAGAGCTCGCAAATGCGAGGGGAAAGAGAGGGGTTCTGCACGGAGGCTCACCGCGAGGTCGATGAGCAGCTCGGGGGTCTCGGGGAGGCGTCGGAGGCGGCGAATCGACAACGGCGGTCCTCGGTGGCCGAGGAGGGGAAAAGCATCGGGACGACGCTTCGGGGCTTCTCCGGTCGCGTGAGCCGACGGAGAGGTCGAGGGAGGCACTGCGGAGCTCGGGAGCGCGTCGGGGAGGAGAGGGGGTGGCGGTGGCCGCGAGGGCAGCGAGGGTCAGCGACGGTGGCGCTCGGCCGGTTGTGTGCGAGAGGGACGGAGAAGGGGAGAGGCGATGGGAGAGGTCGAGGGGGTTCCAGGGGGTCGGGGCAGCGCCGAGAGGATGACGCGAGGCGTCGTGGTGTCTAGGCGATGCAGACGAGCAGGGTGGTGGCGTGGCGAGCTCGGGCGCGTGCGCCGAGTCCCTCCTCTGCCTACTGGCGCGAGGAGGAAGGCGACAGGGAGGAGGAGGTGGGCTGGGCCTGCCAGCTAGGCCGCCAGGTAGGTTTGGGCCGGGTGGGCTGAGAGGTGAGCGCCAGGTAGGCTTCTGCTCTTTTTTTTATTTCTGTTCTGTTTCTTTTATTTAATATCTTTTGCCATTGTTTGAATTTAAACAAATTCAAACAATGCCAAAAACTCCTCTGAATATTTTTATTTTGCTAGATGGACTTTTCCAAAAGCTTATAAAATATTTCAGGGGTATTTGAAATTATATTCTAGTTATATGAATATAATTCAAATTCAAATAGCTAATGATTTAAATTCAAAGTCCCAAAAATAAATCCTTTTAAAATGTTCATTATTTTTGGTTTGGATCAAAACCCTTGCCAAAAATATTAAACATCTAAGAGGAGCATTTTGGAACAATGAATGAGATTTTAGGGTTTTTGCCCTTCTTTAATTTAGGGTTTTGAGGCTTCTGACTTCCTCAGTTCAAGTTTTAAAAATTTAAACATGATGCACAGATGGAAGCAAGCACAGGACAGGTCAGAGCTAGGGATGTGACAACTCACCCCCACTAAACAAGAATCTCGTCTCGAGATTCAAGCGTAGGGTAAGGTGAAGGGTAACACAGACTAGTATAATCTTCACGATCCAGGGTGCACTTCAGTTGAACGTTGATTCATTCACCATCATTGTCTTGAAGTCTTGCCTTGAAAAATCCTGTCAACATGACATGGAGGGAAGAAGGAGACTCTAGAAGGGTCGATCTTCTCGAAGATCGAACAACTCACGGAATGAGACATAAGACCATCTCTCGGGTTGAGACACGAGATACACATCAAGAGGGGTGGAAAGAAACGGATGACGAAGGTTCACTAGGTGGACAACAATTCCACACTTAAGAAGGTGGTAATCGATTGTCAACGTAGCGAGGATTTTAGTTGCCATGATAGCACAACGGGGCACCTTAGGGATGGTGACTCGTAGATATATCCCCTTAAGTGGCAAAAAGAATTACTTTTGATTCAAAGATCATTGAAACTCTTTATACCAATTTAAGGCAATTCTCGACCAATCGTTTGGAGGGGGTCGGTAGAATGGCATACTCGGACTTGGATGATGTGGATTACCTTGTTGAAGACAACGTAATGGATGAATTTGCTTATCACCGGAACTGGAAGAGACCCATGGTAGAATGGCACATTGGCGGTGCAAGCTGGGAACAAAATGCAAATGCTGGGAATGATTCTGGTAACTGGGGAAGAACCCAACAATAGAGAGTGAATTCACTGTTTGAGAAGGTCACAGCATTGCCGAGGGAACTGAGAGCATCCCAATTAGAGCCGATGATAACACGTAGCGCTTGTGCGTGCTCTCAAGAACTTGAGCATTTCCACAATCATCAAGGTTTTATCAACAACCGCGTCAAGGGTGCTGACAACACAACATACTACCATGATGAATAGCGATGGACGATGCAGATGCGAAGGAGGATAACACTTTCTCAGATTTCACCTTAGCGAGGCCAAGCAAATAAAATTTGGATGATCGACCGAGAGACATTTAGCACTCCGCTTCTAATGTTCTCCTTGATGTGCTAGCGTAATCCACCCATAGATATGGTTTGATATCTAGAACATCAAGTAAAAAGGTCGGACTTCAGAACACAGAAATCCATAGGGGCAACTAGGGAGTAATCCTACAAAATCCCTATGGGGAGGTGGCCAACTTCCTCAAACAAGATACTATAATAATAGGTCTACCGGATGGGTGTGTTGGCCACGACATCCACCTTGCCGGTTATTGAGAGACCAATATTATAATTCTTGGGAAATGTTCCAACCATCACATCTGCCTGAGATTCAGATCTGGTTGGTGTCAGGATATCCCAGACTCATCAAGTCTAGAAAGAAAAATGAAAGTTTGCAACACAAATCGACGAGATAATGTTGCGGGATTCTCGGGGAGTGAGCTACGATAGTAAGCTCCAAAACATGAGCTGGTTCTGCTACAAACATGTGGACACGTTGTCCCAGACAAGCATGGCCATGTAGTAGTCTTATAATTAATCACTACCGAGTTCAGGTGGGGAACCATAATCGAGGATATCGAAGTCTTTACGCAAGTCCATGGATTAGATCCCAAGCATAGACTTCTTTTCCTTGAACGAGTCAATCAGTGGCTTGGTGTGCTAGGATATACATATGGAATGAAGATGATCAGTCTAACAGACCACATAATTCTTCGCACGTGCATGACCGACTTGGGATGATTCCAAAGGAGCAAAAACAAACTTTCTCGAATTCACGACGGCAACTTACATCAAAATGCACGTGAATCAAAGGAAGTCACTCCTTTCATCAAACAAGTACTTCATGAGCTAGCATGAAGAAAATGCTTTCAAAGTTTCCAACACTAACTTAATGTTCAACAACATCATGGAGGAGATAAGGATGTTGTCAATGGACTCAACAACAACTCATCGGAATTTCCATATCACTGGACTTCCACCATCGTGTGAACACGGTGATAGCATTGGTCAGACCCAAAAGATATAATGGTGTATGCTCGAGGGATCAACCACGAGTAAGACAACATTATGAACATCATTGGTTCTGACTTGATTTGACGATAGCCCACACTCAAATCAAAGGATTGATAAGACAATAGGTCCAGCAACTGATCACAGGGACCAATCGATGAAGATATCATCTTTCTTCAACACACACTACACAAGAATATCCCTTTGGAATGAACTAAGTCAGGCAAGCTTTTATCTTCCAACCCTCCAAGTTGTCGTTTAGCTTAACCAACTAGCTCAGGGATATCTAACACCGATTCTTGGAGAGAAGGTGGTTCACAAGAAACCAACTTGATCACGAGCTCAACATAGCGGTCAGGTGACAACCTGGTAATACTTCCGAGAAGATCTTCGAAAATCACGAACCACCGATATGTTACTAAGCTCGAGAACAATCTCGCTTTTGAGGGCAAGACAATATGATCAAATGGGTGAGGACTTGACAAGGTCCTAACTCATCAATCGAAAGGTGCACCAAAATAAGGACTAGGTAGCACGATCAGTCTTAGAAGGATGATTCAAAAACCAACACGCTAAGAATGAAATTATTATCCTTTAGCTACCAAGCAACGAGGTTGCTGGGAGTATTGATTTCACACACCACGACTCACTTGTCGGCATTCCGGTTACGACAACACGAAACCGAGGAATGAGTAATGATGGCGAGAGTATCACTAAATCAAGAATTCATAGGATGGTGTGCCATTCCCATGATAATCTTAATATAAAGATGGTAACACTCCAGGGTGGAACGGAACAAAGCTAGATTAGTATTTGATCTGCGTAGTACACCTGCTTTGACCCAATCCTGAATATGGATGAGGTACTGGAGTTTGCTTCTCCTAGTCATTCAGGACAAAATGGCTTGACGGACCACAAGAGTAATAAGCATTGATAACACGAATGCACAATTACTCCTGACTATCAATTGATAGACAAGGGCCAGAAAACAACTAAAGAGGGACAACTCAAAGGAACATATGATTTTCTGAGTTGTGAATGCATAGATTAGCATGTCGAACGAGTTCAACATATTTCTTTCGGACAATCCATGCGGAAAGGTAGAACTGGCAGAGTCACAATTATGAATGGAGAACCCATCGAGAGAACTCCTGTTGTGATCTTTTGATCCAACAAACTTTTGCCGTAAGTGGTTCATGGTATTTGGAAGAAGGATATACCACGGACCTCGAGAACTACTCCAAAGGTTACTAATATCCTAAAGGCGCTAGCAATTACTATCAACATGAAGTAAGTAGAGTGAATCTCGGGTTCAAGAACCCAGGAATAGAATACCTACTACTAAGTAGCGTCACGGGATGCTTTCGAGAATGATGGCCAGAATCATCACACTGGGAACACAAATCATGGCTAAATTACTAGATGATCCCCTAAGACACCTAGGGTCATAATACTAGCTCCAATGTATATGTCAAGGCAATAAAGTACCTCAACTCACTGATTTGTGTGATTAATCTGACCAAAGGCACATCGGAAACAGGAGGAAGGGATTTGCAATTGCATCCAACTATTTAGAAACCTGGGATGACTCGGACAGCATAACGGCTGTAAATGCTCAGAAAAGATTTGAGACATTCACAAAAATGGTGGCATAACCACTCAGAAGCACAATATCAAGGTTTCGAGATCAACAGTTAACATACGGAGGTAGAAACTGAACTGAGGCTTAATCCAACAATCTTATAAGTCTACGGATTAGTAACACGTGATCCTGATAGAAAGAAGAGATAGCCTAGTTCTTAATCCCCATAGAAGAGAAGATGATGACTCAGATCAGAAGGCCATGAGGTATAAGGAGTAAAAAGAGCCTTACGTTCCATCCCACAATCAATTCCCCTACATATAACTAAAGAATTTCTAGACTCAACATCGACCAGTTTGGCTTGGTAATCCTACAGGCAGTCAAGCTCAGATACCAAAGCTGTCAGGACCCCGACTCAATGCCACATCGATCTAGCATGTAACACCTCATATCACTTTGCGGCCTCACGCAAGGTATTCCCACGGGTGTCGTCTTACCTTTGCCCGGGACCGTTTGCGCCTTTTGGCACACGTATATGATAGTGTCGCTAGCATCCATATGATAAGGAGCCCGGGCTGACATGGCTAGTCGTAAACCCAAAGTGGTACTAACTTACAGGGACAGGCATCCGTGACCCAGCATCGAACGTGTCGGTCATCAGCGAGTGAATCCAGGCTGTAGCACTGGGCTAGCAGGATGACTCTACGACTCAAGCAGTTTATTCAATAGGCTCCGAGGAGCGAGATATTACAAACATGAGTCTCATGACCCAACAATCAGAGCATACAAGTCAAAGCACATGCGGAAGCTTAACATGTCTGAGTACATACAACTATAAATGAAAAAGGCTGAGAAGCCTGACTATCTACCAGATCCTGCCGAGGGCACAAGATCGTAGCTGAGGTAACAAGCTAAACGTCGAAGTCCACGCGGAACTACTAGTGAGACTGAAGTCTCTCTGCAAAAACATAAAATAGGCAAACGTGAGTACAAATGTACCCAACAAGACTTACATCAGAACTAACTACATATGCATCATTATCAACAAGGGGGTGGTGGAGTTTAACTGCAGCAAGCCAGCTTTGACTCGGTGGCTAACCTGAACTACGACTGCAAGTAACTCTTTTGAGGTGGCGCACACGAGTCCACATATTCACCATATCAATACACCACTATGGATCCGCTCCCGTCTCCCTACGAGAACGCCATCCATAGCACTCACGCTTATCTTGCGTGTTTTAGAGTATCCACTTTCACTTGTCTATGAACTGTACAAGGGGTCCAAGTTTCCATATCCGAGGAATCCGGTTATTCGAATAGATGATGATAACCCTGCAGGGGTGTACTTCTTCACACACGCTCTCGCCACTTACCTCCCTGTACACGTCATGTACCTCGGCAACCTTCAAGCGGAAGCCGGGCGAGGGAGTCGGCCACGACCTAACTAACCGAACAAGTCTCTGGTCCAGGTTTATCGCCTATTCGGGTTCCATCCGCAAGGAGATCCGGCCGGGGTGTCGCTTACGGCCCCAAACAATGTGTGCAGGGTTCCCAAGCGCACCAACCGGGTGCCACTTGGTACACCGGGCCACTGTGCCTAGTCTGTCCCAAGCCCACCTGTACCGGGTGCCACTTGGTAGACTACTAACACTACCTACAAACACCAGAAACTAGTTGCAACTCCTGGACAGAGATCATGTTGATTAATAAGTCGAGAGGGGTCGAGTTACCGGAACCCAATGTGTGGTAGTAACTGGTCATGGATCACAAACACAGAACTCAGTTCCTGAGGACGGCTGCAATGAGACAACCCACCATGTACTCCTACATGGCCTCTCACCGCTACCTTTACCAAATCGTGTTAACACACTTACCTCACACAGAGTAGGACATGTTCACACGCCTCTGATTCATCCCCGATGAATCAGACCTGACTCAACTCTAAGCAGTAGCAGGCATGACAAACAAGCATGAATGAGTAGGCACATCAGGGCTCAAACAACTCCTACTCATGCTAGTGGGTTTCATCTATTTACTGTGGCAATGACAGGTCATGCAAAGGATAAAGGGTTCAGCTACCGCAGCAAGTATCAAATATGTCGTTATTGTCCTAATGCAGTAAAAGAGAGCAGGAGCGAGAGAGTGGGATTTTATCGGAATGAACAAGGGGGTTTTGCTTGCCTGGCACTTCTGAAGATAACATTGAGTCTTCATCAGTGTCAACGATCACATCATCGGTATCGCGTCTATCGAGAGGGGACAAATACCGGCAACATAGAAGGGAACACAATCAATGCAATGCACAATATGATGCATGATCATGACATGGCAAAATGAATGTGTTTGAGCTAATGCAACTAGCAACAGATTAAATGAAGTTGGTTTGAATACAAGATTCAAATTTAAACTCCATATGTGATTATTCAAATGCCATTTAATTGATTTGTGCTAAACAGCAGCTATAAGTTGTTCTAACATGCACGAAAATGGTACAGATGGATTCCTTGAATTTTTCTGATAATTTTTCATATATAAATTATTTAATTTGGAGCTACGGTTGATTTACTATGAATTTTAGAAGTTTTAGGCATTTTCTGAAAATAATAAATCATTTAAGAATTATTTAAATTCCAGAAAACATTTACTGCGTCAGCAGTGCGTCACCGTGACGTTAGCAGGTCAACTAGGCACTCCAGGTCAAACCTGACGTGTGGGGGCCACACGTCAGTGACACAGGAACTAAACAGGGTTTAGTTAATTCTTAACTAACGTAATTAGAAGGGCTGGGGTCCACAGTCAGCGGGTCAGTGGGTTAGCTAAAATTTAATTAGTACCTAAACCAAATTAGCAGGGCCTCGGGCCCACATGGCAGTGAAACAGTGGCTAAATAAATTAAAATAAACTAAACTAATTAACAGGGGGCTGGCTCCACCTGTCATCGGCCCAGGGGGAGGTCAAACCCCTGGTCAGCGGGGTCAACTCGCCGGCGTTTAGCCGCCGGCGAGGCTAAACGCGGCGGTACAGGTGCGGGTTTCACGTACAGGGCACCGTTCGGTGCGCCCTTTGGCTCTACGGAGAGCTGGCGCGATGGCGCATCGGATGGTCGTGGTCTCCGGGCCTGGGGTGGCCGGAGTCGACGGCGGCGAGCTCGGTTGCGGCCGCCGGAGCTCGGGTGAGACACGGGCGACCACTAGGGGGCACGAGAGGGCGAGCTGCGGCAGGCAACGGGCTCGTGGAGACGTTCTGAGCACGATGGTGCACTCGGGTGGGAGCTCCAGTGGCTGCAGGTGACGGCGGCGACGAGGTCAGCGGCGGCCGGAGTTCGGCCGCGACGGAGCTATGGCCTAGAGCTTGCAAATGCGAGGGGAAAGAGAGGGGTTCTGCATGGAGGCTCACCGCGAGGTCGATGAGCAGCTCGGGGGTCTCGGGGAGGCGTCGGAGGCGGCGAATCGACAGCGGCGGTCCTCGGTGGCCAAGGAGGGGAAAAGCGTCGGGACGGCGCTTCGGGGCTTCTCCGGTCGCGTGAGCCGACGGAGAGGTCGAGGGAGGCACTGCGGAGCTCGGGAGCGCGTCGGGGAGGAGAGGGGGTGGCGGTGGCCGCGAGGGCAGCGAGGGTCAGCGACGGTGGCGCTCGGCCGGTTGTGTGCGAGAGGGACGGAGAAGGGGAGAGGCGATGTGAGAGGTCGAGGGGGTTCCAGGGGGTCGGGGCAGCGCCGAGAGGATGACGCGAGGCGTCGCGGTGTCCAGGCGATGCAGACGAGCAGGGTGGTGGCGTGGCGAGCTCGGGCGCGTGCGCCGAGTCCCTCCTCTGCCTACTGGCGCGAGGAGGAAGGCGACAGAGAGGAGGAGGTGGGCTGGGCCTGCCAGCTAGGCCGCCAGGTAGGTTTGGGCCGGGTGGGCTGAGAGGTGAGCGCCAGGTAGGCTTCTGCTCTTTTTTTTATTTCTGTTCTGTTTCTTTTATTTAATATCTTTTGCCATTGTTTGAATTTAAACAAATTCAAACAATGCCAAAAACTCCTCTGAATATTTTTATTTTGCTAGATGGACTTTTCCAAAAGCTTATAAAATATTTCAGGGGTATTTGAAATTATATTCTAGTTATATGAATATAATTCAAATTCAAATAGTTAATGATTTAAATTCAAAGTCCCAAAAATAAATCCTTTTAAAATGTTCATTATTTTTGGTTTGGATCAAAACCCTTGCCAAAAATATTAAACATCTAAGAGGAGCATTTTGGAACAATGAATGAGATTTTAGGGTTTTTGCCCTTCTTTAATTTAGGGTTTTGAGGCTTCTGACTTCCTCAGTTCAAGTTTTAAAAATTTAAACATGATGCACAGATGGAAGCAAGCACAGGACAGGTCAGAGCTAGGGATGTTACACCCATTTAGATATGTACACAAGCAATGTATCAAGATTCAAATACCGAGTCAATCAACCAAGAATGTACAGAACTAATAGACATATAAACACTTATAGAGTATATGGATCAATAATATCAACTAACATACATAAGCCAGGCCGTTGTACTTTCTTTGGCTACAACATCATCTTTTTTTAGCCAGCATCTCGGCCCTTTCCGATGCGTGCCACTTATGGTCCATCTATACTACTACTATTGCTAATGCACATTCAGCCTGATTGGCATATTTGTAGGTCTGGCACAACAATCCAAATGAAATGTCTCCGAGTCTTATCAATTAATACATACTTGTGCTCAAATAAAATTACAAACCAAAAAACAAAAAAAATATTACATGATCTCTAAAACAAATGGTTTGATTGATTACATGAACAGACAACACAAAGGTTATTCAACTATGGAAAGAACATTTCACCTATGATTTACCAAGTAGGAATTTAATTTCCTTTTTTCCTTCAGGTCCTTAACAATCTGGTCAATCTCAGCTTGCTTCGTTTTGAAATCCACCAAATATTTAATGGTTGTCTTGAGTACTGCTTGTGATTCTGCTGTTTGCTTCCTCAACATGTCAACTTCATCTCTAAGTGCAGAAGCAGAATCTCTTTCTACCACTAGTTTAGCCTCTAGAGCATCAGCAGTTGGCAATTCATAATGCACGATTGGGCCGGTGCCACTGCTGTGGGATGATGCAACGTCCATGGGGACCTCGCTCTTTGATCTTGTGCTAACCTATTTTGCCATTAAAGTTCCGATTGGATTCAGAAAATTTGAAGTTAGCAAAACATCTCAACTAGGAGTTATAACAGCAAACCAGTTAAACAAACAAGGAATTAAAGAGTTCCAATTGGATGCTGAAAAGTAATCCCTCCGTCTCATAATGTAAGACGTTTTTTAACACTATGCTAGTGTCAAAAAACGTCCTATATTATGGGACGGAGGGAGTAGTTATTAACATTATTGTAATCCGCTGTTGCAGCAGCAAAGTAGTTAAACAAACGAGTAGATATTTAAGTTAAGGCAAACATGTAATTCTTAACAGTAAGTATCAAACACATAGATAGGCGTAGTCTACAATATGATTAACATGCTGTGCCATTATGTAATCAGTAGCAAACTAAATTAAACCAAGCAACGTAATTGAACAATTTTGCAATAAGTGGCTAACTAAAATTCCAAGAAGCAGGTAACTGAACTTACGCTAGTTCTTTGTACAGGCACACTGCAACTTATTTTTCGCTTACAAGGTTGTACAAAGGAGTCCATGGCATCAATTGCTTGGGTACGCAGTCCCAATACTTCTTTCTTCCCACACTGCATGGGTAAGTCGAATGGTTAATGTGGTAAGATGGTGCATCCTTGATATGTTATATGAGGACGTGTAGTCAGACTAGTTGTAGCCAAATACATCACACTGACTTTTACTGTATATTTCATGCAATTACTTTTGGCATATTGAGATCTAAGCAATCTACAATAGGATGAAAAGACTGGCATCCTTCACATTATTGGCGAACTCAGTTCATAGAAACAAGCAATTCAACCATTCTGTGGGTAAATCAAAAGCGCCACTGGAATATTTTTCACTATCCAATCATACACGCAAAAAGGGGCGATGCCACCATAGGGGCTGGTATGGGAGGCCGCCTCAGGTGGCTGGAAAGTGTGCATCTAGTTTGAGTCGTCCAGGTTGGCCCACGCTAGTTTTGTTCGTCCCAACGCACGAGCAGGCAATGTAAAAAATGAAGAAAAATGTTTCAATTTGGATGGGCCAATAACATAAGTGCAAGGCAGGCCCTATAGCAGGCTCGCGGCCCAAACGAGCGCCTCCCATATCAATCGGCAGCAGGAAAAATCCCAATTCATTCGCTCCAGCATCCAGTCTGGTTCGCTCCTAACCTAGCTGCCGCTGGACAGACCGACACAGCACTTCCTCGTGCCCTCGTTGGAGGGCGGTCGCCGGGCTTCAAGCGATTGGAAGGACAAGAAGATGAAGATCCAACCCTGGGTGTAGCCTGCGTGGGAGGCAACGGCGGCAACACGGGCATGGCATCGAGCTTGCGCAAACGGACAGTCGCATCTTGCAAGAGTAGCATGCGCAACGAGCAGGTACATCACATTCCTGATTATATCTAATTCAACTCTTCAATTTCTGGCCAATAGTTAAACCTGACGGTGTTGTAAAACTGCTTGTATGTAGGGAATCTATGAGAAAATGAAACCAATTTCTACTTATTTTATAACTCCTCCAATCAATACTGAACTGACTGAATCTGATGTATCTAATCAAGTTTCCGGTGCAAACATACAAGCTCATGTTGTTCTTGAGCCTGAAGTGTCCAATGAACAGACTGCTAATGAAGGATTTGATGCAAACATTTTACATGCTCCTGGTGATGAACATACAGTGTCTAATGAGGGATCTAATGCAAGCATTTTGCAAGCTCATTGAAGGATTTAGTGTCTAATGATGATCTACTATGTTGAGAGAGACAGAGATTTGCAGGCATTGATGACAAGCAAATTATAGTGCATTTTCCTAGCTTGAGGAAACGTCGAGGCCATCTACCAGAAAGTCCCTGTATCATGACAACATAGCATAAATACTTTTCTAATCTGTTGTTCGAAACTATTGGCATACTTGTGCAGGATAGATATATTGATATGTAGTTTGTGCACTGGTTATACATGCAATTACACTTCGATATTTTCAGCCAGAGAACGAATAATTCAGGCAGGTACAGACCATGTTTGTAGTCCTTGTACACCATGTTGCATTTTGTGTTTTTTGGTGCTTGCATCATTTAGTGTTTATAATCTGAACTACTTTGGATCATTAGCTGGTTTTCAAAGTGCATGTGGCTTGACATTTCTCAGGTTATGTTGATTCCCGGAGTGCAAGTGCCTTCGTATTTTTTAAGTTAAATGTTCGCCCCTGGTAACTTGAATTCGTGGATCAGCCAATGCACACAAATCATACACGAATGCCAGTATGAATTAAATGAAATGCAGGGACTTACGCTAGCTCGTTGTACAGGATCGCTGCAGCTCTGCTTGCGCTTGGGATGTTCCATGTACAAGTCCATGTTACCACTTGCTTGGATGTGCAGGCCTTGTGCTCCTTGCACCCCCTTTGCATTTTTGACACGATGAATGGTTGATCAAATAAGAGGAATCGACCTTGATGTTGTACCGAAGGACAGATACTTACAAGGTTATACAAGTGTGCAGGATGTGTACCAGATCCCGTAGCCCCGTCATGATTCACTAAAAAATGGATTTGCTTGTTTCAGATGATATCTCTAGAAGAAATAAGAGTTAAAGTCAGAGTTGCATAGGCATGTAAGCTAAGAGAGCAGTGAAAGGATATCCAAACATCGTCGGGAAAGTGCATAAGGGAGTGATGTGTGGATACCTAGTTCGGGCCGATGTTTGGGCATGCTCACCTAGCTAGAGTGCGTGTCACTTCAGAGCCGTTGAGGGTGATGCACTGGCGTTAGCTGGCCGTGCACGGATGCAGATCTTTATTGGCAGCGGAGCGCTATGATGCGGTGGATGAGACCGTTGGTGAAGCCCCAACGACCTCGAGGGCGGAGGTGCGACGATGTGCTCGGTGAAGTAGCCCCGGTGAGCTGGGAGACGACGTCGGTGAAGCGCACCTGATGCGGTGGAACTCGGTGTCTGTGAGGCACGTCGGTTGCGGCGGCCAGCATTGTTGGTGGACCACCCGGTGTGGCAGACGAGGGCGTAGATGAGGTAGCTCCGGTGCGGTGGTGAACAGTGACCGTCGTCTTCGTCATCGTCGTCCGGCACAGAGGTGGGGAACGGTGGGGAAAGAGACGAGACGAGGGGCGATTCGAGGGATGGCGGCGAATTAGGGATTTGAGCAATCTGGGCGCGGAAGAGGATGGTGGAGAAGACAGATTTTGCAGGGCTGGAATTGGGGCCACCAGATATTTCAATCCGAAACGTGGAAGCGCGAACTTATATTGTCTTCTTTCTTTTTTTGGGGGGGAGGGGGGGTGGGTGGCTGGGTGCTACACGTCCGTCCGACACATGCGACCACCCCGACAGGACTACGCTTCGGTGCCTTAAGGCACCTGCCTTTGTGTCCATGACATGTGGGCCCAACAGGTGGCTGGCCCACATGTCAGTCACCCAAGGGCTGTTGCCTTTAAGGCACCGAAGCAGCGTCTACCCCGACACGACCCTGGTCTGCCTGGTGCGCCTACATTTGAGAATGCAAACGAATCTTCTTTCATTTGCAAACGAATCTGTATGTATTACCATGCCCGTGTTTTCCTTGCAATAATTAGTCATTCGAAACGAGATACTCCATCCGTTCACTTTTGTAAGTCGTTTCAGACAACTTAAAATGAATTGTTTTGCACATTGTCTGAAATGTCTTCAAGGTCTTATAAAAGTGAACATAGGGAGTACTATAAATTAATTAATGAGGAGTTATTTGAAAAAATAATCAAAACGGTACCCACGCTAATGTGGATTAGAGTGTGTCACATAATTAGTTATTTGAATTAGAGTGTGTGTCACGTAGTTAGTTATTTGAATTAGAGTGAGTGTCACGTAGCGATCACCAATTCTAACGTGGATTTCGCATTTCACTGTATCCATGCTACTTTTTTAATACAAATTCATATGTATATGATGAACACCATGGTAGTGAGAAAACTTTTGGATGGATTCAAACATATGACCTACAAAATAGGACAACAAATTGAGCCAATGTCAACTTCTCGAAACTTAGTATGGCACGAATTAGAAATAATTACCCGTATGCCTGGTCCTCGGTTCAAATCTTACAATGTACACCGAATTGAAACATCGATATTAAGTCTCATACTATGTACATTCAAATGTTGTTTTTAGTCCCCCCCCCCGCTCACAAACGCTACATACTTCCTGTATCGTCAATCTTCCTCTCCTAACCACCTTAGCAAGCTATCGGTTTCCAACACACGTTCATTCTTTCTCTCCATGTTTTGATTTCTATGTCTCTCAACTACACAACCCTTTTTTCCACTCCTATTACCAAATGTATTTACCTCACACACCCGCCATTGCACCCCATGCCGAGCTCTCTCTCTCCCCTCTCCCTCTCACCCTCTTGCGCTAAATACATGCATTGCCTATCTAGCCCCCCAACCTCTCATGCGCACGAACGCACGTTGTATATCTAGGTCACTCCCTCGAGACTGTCTCACTCTTTCTTCCGCACGGTGGGCCACACTCTCTCAATCTCGCTCTCTTTATCTGAGTATCGTTTAACCTCGTTTTCTTTCACACACAAATGATATATCTCCCTGTTCGGGCCTCGATCGACACACTCTATACTCTCTCATGCAGATTGTCTATCTAGGTCAGTCCATCCAAGCCGCTGCCACTCTTTCAACCTCATGGTGGGCCACGCTCACTCAATCTCTCTCTCTCTCTCTCTCTCTCTCTCTCTCTCTGTGTGTGTGTGTGTGTGTGTGTGTGTGTCTCGATTTACCTCGCTCTTTCTCGGACAAAAACGATATATCACCATGTTTGAGCCCAATTCGACCTATTCACATTGTATACTCTCTCACGCACATCGTCTATCTAGGTCACTCTCTCCAACCCATCTCACTCTTTCGATCGCACGGCGACCCTATGTGATCGGTTGACCTTGCTTCCTCCCACGCACAAAATATATCTACACGTCTGTGACTAGATCATCTCTCAAGCTCTATCTTACAGCCCTCACCCTTACCAAAAGCTCAATCGGACAATATCTCTCTGGAGCATATATATTTGTTCAATGAATGTCGGACCACACTCACTTTGTCTCTCTATCTATATGTCTCTCAATTGACCTCACTTTCTCATACCGTATCTTCCACGCGTTGAAGCTACTACCTCTCCATCCCTCGCAAAGCTGGAGCTATTTACATTGCGAGGGGCACTCCAACCTTGGATTAATTTGTGTAGGCATTTATTCCGGTTGGTTTAGATTATATTTTCGTAGCATTCGGCCCACAACTACTCCAAACGCCGTTGCAACCCACGCAACTCCCCCAGTTGATTTCTCTCTGGCTCGGTCATCGCTCTCTCGCACGTCCTTTCTCACCTACAACGTCGCACCATGGTATTATTGAAAAAACTATGTTGTTCTCTTTAATTATTATAAATAAGCTACAAAACTACACACCGATAGTCCACTTGGAATGGAACAAATTTCGACCCACAAATTAAAGTGCTACTGAGGGAGTCCCGGATTAGGGGGTGTCCGGATGACCAGACTGTAACCTTTGTCCAGACTCCTGGACTATGAAGATACAAGATTGAAGACTTCGTCCCGTGTCCGGATGGGACATTCCTTGGCGTGGAAGGCAAGCTTGGCAATACGGATATGAAGATCTCCTCCCATTGTAACCAACTCTGTGTAACCCTAACCCTCTCCGGTGTCTATATAAACCGGAGGGTTTTAGTCTATAGGACGAACAACAATCATACCATAGGCTAGCTTCTAGGGTTTAGCCTCTCTAATCTCGTGGTAGATCTACTCTTGTACTACCCATATCATCAATATTAATCAAGCAGGAGTAGGGTTTTACCTCCATCGAGAGGGCCCGAACCTAGGTAAAAACATCGTGTCCCCTGTCTCCTGTTACCATCCGCCTAGACGCACAGTTCGGGACCCCCTACCCGAGATCCGCCAGTTTCGACACCGACATTGGTGCTTTCATTGAGAGCTCCACTGTGCTGTCGCCATCAGGAAGGATGCTGCATCCCGTCTTTAAAGACGGCGCTGTTGCTAAAGGAGCTTTGGCTATCGGCCAAACTCTCTGGCTAGGCGGTTTTCTTATGACCGCCTGTTTGGCCGCCGTGCCGATGATGACTTCTCGGGTCATCAAAAACAATCTCCACCTCGACTCGGAACTCGCCGAGCAGTTAGATCCGATGGAGCTCTCTTCCTTAAACGAGCTCTTGGATCGCATCGCCGCCCTGGGAATCGCTACAGACTATGATCGGATTGGGCTTAAACCCGATCCGAGAGAGATTGACTCTCCCCAGGTCACCCACCACGTCATAGTGGTGGAAGAACAATGTGGCGAATCTTCACCCATCTTAAAGACCAGATATGCCCGGATTCCCGATCCCTCCAAGCCGGATACCCGCGGAGGGGAGGACGTCACTCAAGCCCTGAACCTAAAGTCAGGCAGCGGGCCAGATTCATGGGACAACATCCAAGAACCTAAGCTTCCGAGTTCGGAAACTCCTTGGCCCCTGAGCCTCAGATCGGGGGAGGTTCCGGATTTAAATCCACACGCCCACCCAAACATAAGGGATCTATCCCAAATTGAGCCCACGGAAACAGTACACCACTACTGGGCCAGATTCCTCTTGGTTATGAACAGGATATAGGACTGCCGCGAGGAGGATGCAATTTCATTCTTCTGCAATAATTGCACGGACATCGGAATCCTCAACGCCATAAGTCACCGTGAAATTACACGCTTCGCTGACATAGCATCCATAGTACGAAAATATTGTGCGATGGAAAGTGTCCGGAAAACCGAAATAAAATCCTGGGACAATCCATCCCTGAATACAACCCCAGTCCAAAACAAAAGGGCGCATTATCACCAGGCACCTGGGCCAAACACCAAAAAGCAAAAACCCTCTATAGGGTATGGAACCGTACTGGAGGGATGGCTCAATGGACCCTGTAAAATTCATAGTACATAGGGCGCCACACCAACTCATAGCCTTAGAGCATGCTGGATACTCCGGCAGGTGGCCAGAAGTGGCGAGGAGCTTCTAACTCCAGAATCTGCAGAGCACCAGCCCAGGAATACCGGTACGGTATCAACAGCCTTCGAGACTTATGCATCAAACAATATGTGGAAACAAACACTCCGCAGCCTTACCGAAGTCTACCAGGTAGCAACAATAAACCCATGGAGTGACACGATTATTACCTTTAATGCCAGTGATGAACCTAAATTCCGAACAGCCCGAGCACCAGCCGCATTGGTCCTCAGTCCAATATTGGACGGATTTTGACTTACCAAGGTACTCATGGACGGTGGCAGCGGATTGAACCTCATTTATGAGGAAACCCTTTGAAAAATGGAAATAGACTGGAGCCGCATTGAGCGAAGCAACACAACCTTTAGAGGAATAATCCCCAGTCGGCAAGCGCGTTGCACAGTAAAAATCACATTGGATGTGGTGTTCGGCACGCCGGATAATTACAGGTCCGAGGAGGTCACGTTTCAAGTGGCCCCGTTCAGCAGCGGATACCACGCCCTCTTAGGGCGAGAGGCATTCACAATTTTTCAAGCTATACCCCATTACGGGTACATGAAGCTCAAAATGCCCAGATCCAACGGAATCATCACTCTTATTAGTGACCCGGACGTCGCACTCCGCGCCAAGAACAAGACAGCCGTACTGGCCCTTGAGGCACTATCCGAAGCCCTAGCGGCCGAAGAACTGACTGCGCTGTGCTCCACGGTGAACAGGGACGACGTAATACTCGATAAAAGATCCAAGTCCACCTCCTTTAAACCGGCGGACGAAATAGTCAAATTCCAAGTCCATCCAACGGACCCTACAAAAACGGCCTCCATCGGGGTGCAATTAAACCTGATGTAGACGCCACACTACGAGAATTCCTACGCGAAAATTGGGACATTTTTGCCTGGAACCCTTCAGACATGCCAGGAATCCCATGCAGGCTGGCCGAGCACAACCTAAACATCCTAAAAGGATTCAAGCCTATCAAGCAGGCTCTTCGGCGTTTCTCTGAGCCTAAGAGACAAGCCATGGGAGAGAAGCTAGCCAAACTACTGGAGGCCGGATTCATCAGAGATATAAAACATCCGGATTGGCTAGCAAACCTGGTGATGGTACCAAAGAAGGACAAATCCTGGCGCCTATGCGTCGATTTCAAGGACCTCAACAAGGCTTGCACAAAGGATCCCTTCCCCCTCCCCCGCATCGACCAAATTATCGACGCCACCGCAGGACACAATTCATTGTGTTTCCTCGATGCATACTCCGGCCACTATCAAATTAAGATGGCAGAGCCAGACTAAGCCGCAAAGGCATTCATCACCCCATACGGCCCATTCTGCTTCAACATAATGCCCTTCGGGCTCAAAAACGTCGGTGCAACATATCATCGCATGATTCAGACATGTCTGGCAAACCAGATCGGCAAAACAGTGGAGGCATACATAGATGACATGGTCTTAAAAATCAAGCATGTTGAAACTCTAGTAGACGACTTGAGGCTCACATTCAATAACCTCCGAACATATGACATCAAGCTTAACCCGGAAAAATGCGTTTTCGGCGTACCAGCCGGAAAGCTCTTGGGCTTCATTGTATCTGGTAGAGGAATTGAAGCAAACCCAGCCAAGATCCGAGCTTTGTCACAATTGGATATTCCAAAGGACCTCAAACAAATACAAAAATTGACCGGATGCGTGGCGGCTCTAAGCCGCTTTATCTCCCGCTTGGGAGAAAAGGCATTACCCCTTTATCGCCTCCTCAGGCGCACCGAACACTTTGAGTGGACGGATGCTGCCACGGCCGGACTCGAAGAAATAAAAGCCATATTGGCAACAAACCCGGTCCTGGCTGCGCCTAACATCGGTGAACCAATGCTATTATACATTGCAGCAACTCATCAAGTTGTAAGCGCAGTGCTCATTGTCAAACGAGAAACGGACGGACACAAATTCCCCCCTTCAAAAACCAGTTTACTACGTGTCCACTGCCCTCACTCCATGCAAGTCACGGTACCCGCATTATCAAAAGATAGCGTACGCAGTGTTTATGGCAACCCAGAAGCTGCGAACTACTTTCAGGAGTGTTCAATAACAGTAGCCTCTGAAGTACCTCTTAATGACATTATAAACAATCGTGACGCGACGGGCCGGATTGCCAAATGGGCCATTGAGCTCCTCCCGTTCGACATAACCTACAAGCCATGGCGAGCCATCAAGTCGCAAGTTTTGGCCGACTTCATCGCCGAATGGACTGAAGCCGAACTCCCTAAAGAGTACGGCACATATTCCAATTGGGTCATGCACTTCGACGGCTCCAAAATGTTAGCTGGTCTGGGGGCTGGCGGCGTTTTGACGTCCCCAACAGGAGATACAGTTCAATACGTACTCCAGATAATATATATAGACTCCAATAACGCAACAGAATACGAGGCCCTTCTACACGGTCTCCGGATGGCAGCCTCCATGGGCATTCGACGCCTAGAGGTGCGTGGGGATTCGAACCTCGCGATATCCCAAATAAATGGAGACTTTGATGCCAAGGATCCTAAAATGGCAGCTTATCGCAACGCCGTCCTAAAAATGTCAGCTCGGTTCGAAGGGCTCGAATTTCACCATATAGCCCGGGAAAACAATCAGGCAGCAGACGTCTTGGCACGCATCGACGCAAAGCGCGACGCAGTTCCCCCCAACATTTTCTTGGAGAGGCTATTCAAGCCATCCATATCATGGGAAGGGGAATCCGGAAATAACATCTCGGACCCAACCGCACCGCCTGACACCGAACATTCTGACACAACGGGAGGCTCTGCCAATGAAGTAACATCCTGAGCCCACGTAATAATGGCAGTCATTGCCTCATGGACAGAACCATTCCTAGCCTACTTAACTCGGCAGGAACTCCCCAAGGACCAAACCGAGGCACGCTGCATAGTGCGACGATCTAAAGCCTATAAAGTCCATGAAGGAGAGCTTTATAAGAAAAGCACCACCGGAGTCCTTCAAAGGTGTATCTCCGAAGAGGAAGGGCGGAACCTTCTGGCTGAAATTCGTGCCGGACTCGGCAGTCACCACGCCATAGCCCGGCCCCTTGTAAGCAAGGCCTTCCGTACTGGATTTTATTGGCCGACGGCCCGGGCAGATGCTCAGGACTTAGTCCAACGATGCGTCGGTTGCCAATTATTTGCTAACCAAAGCCATGTGCCACCCACCTCCCTCCAAACTATACCCATCACCTATCCCTTCACGGTCTGGGGGCTTGACATGGTTGGACCACTTAAAGGGGGAACCCACAAGCAAAAATACTTATTGGTCATGGTTGAAAAATTCAGCAAATGGATAGAGGCCAAGCCTGATAAGACGGCCGAATCCGGACCGGTGATAGACTTCATATCAGGGGTCGTACACCGTTACAGCGTCCCCCACAGCATCATCACTGTTAACGGCACGAACTTTATGGCTGACGAGGTAAAACTCTAGTGCAAAAACATGGGCATCAAGCTCGACTACTCTTCAGTCTATCACCCTCAAACTAACGGTCAAGTCGAGCGAGCAAATGGTCTAATCATGAGCGGCATCAAACCCAGACTAGTGCGGTCCCTCAAGGAATCTAACAGGCACTGGGTAGAGGAGCTCGACTCCGTACTCTGGGGGCTGCGGACCACGCCGAATCGCACTACCGGATTCACACCATTCTTTATGGTATACGGCGCAGAGGCAGTTCTGCCCTGCGACATAATTCATGACTCACCTCGCATGCACATGTACGAAGAAAGAGAAGCCGAACTCAATCGGTAGGACAGTTTGGACGCCTTGGAGGAGGAGCGCGACGTGGCAAAAGCCCATTCCGCATTCTATCAACAGCAGGCTCGAAGATATCAAAGCAGAGAAGTACGGGCCAAAACTTACAATGTTGGCGAATTAGTTCTATGCCTGCCGGACAAGAAAAAGGACAAACTCAAGCCCAAATGGGAAGGTCCCTTCATAATCGACCAAGTCCTGATTGGCGGAGTGTACCGTCTGCGAAATGCATCGGATAACCGACTCGAGCCGAACCCATGGAACGCAGCCCGTCTAAGAAGATTCTACGCCTAGCGCCGGACTCTTTGTTTGTCTCCTTCCTCTATTCATTTTTTACATATTAGCTGTCTTATATTTCTCTCCTTCTCCCTCCTTTTCTCTTACAGCCTTTGAGGGATCATTTGCGCCTTGTTCACAAACAATTGACACGCCATCCGCGCTCGTTATACCTGGGGGCTTCTTTAACAGAAGCTTGTTTATACGGGCCTCATGCCCAACACATGTGTCGCACTTCCGCATGTACCTTTTATTCACCATTATATGCATCGATATGACTTAAGTTTTGGCCAAGCTGGGTTGCCTAGCTCCAGTGCTTACCCCTACGTCCCCGATTGTTCGGCTAGGTGGTAAAGGGAGCACCCCTGCGATACTGCCGGGTCAGCCGAATGTGTACCTCAGGCTGGGTGAAGCCGAAAGCTAGCATTCTTAAGGGAATATTCGGTCGGTGAACTAAAAGATGATTTTTACCTCGTTTGTTTATCCGCCCCCAGATGCTTTTCTGCTTTTTTCACAGTCCGGACATGCACTTTAGGGCATGCCTCCCAGGGAAAGGAACCCCTAACGGAACTATTCTCCCTGGAAGATGTTTCTTACTAACCATGTAATATAACATAACTAGTTGGGCACTTGTCTGATAAAGCACTAATGACCCCTACGCCTGGTCTCCATGCATGCCCCGGTTCTTACATAACCGAGAGGGTATTCGGTCACACTCCGGACTATCGGGTCCCGAGGTTGAAGCGAAAAGGTCCGCCATGACAAACGATCTACAATCTGGCTAGAAGGCATTTTACATGTCATTTTAAATTACATAGTCAATTTGACTGGGTATATTCCTCTTCAATACCATCCAACAGGCTGTCTAGTTTATAGTCCTGTTGGGAATATTTGGCGGCCAACTCTACCTGGCCGTACACTAAACTGACAGGGATCTCCTTCCCATCGGGCCGTACAGGTCCGACCTCGGCCATGTGGTTTGGGTCAGCCTTCATGTACCGCGTCTTCACCATGGCCCAGGCCTCCCTGGTGCCTTGACGGCAGGCCGATATCTTCCATAACCGGAAGCGCCGCCGCGCTCCCTTCAGCTTCTCTGCAAGCTCTCCAAGGCCTTCGGGCATGGAGACGGACGACCACAAGGCCTGGGCGACGCCTTGCATCACCTGCCGAACTCGTTCGTGCAGTTGTGAGAGCTCGGGAAGAAGGTCACCCGTAGAACCGGGCATTTCCTCCGTAGGTCGACCTGTCAGCATACCTACAGACATAACTCTGTCAATTGACTTCCTCGCCGAACTCTTCTTTTTGTAGTTGGTTCAAGAACTTACTAAAAATGCCGCGTCGAAGCCGCCGATTCTCCTTCACGGAGTCCAACAGCCGAGCACGAACGTCATTTAGTTCCTCGCCTAGCTGGGTGTTGGCATCTTAGAGCTTATTCTTCTCTAGCCTCACCCTCGTAAGCACGCTCTCACCGGCCTTTAACCGGCGTAAGAGTTGTTGTTTGTCCGGATCCACTCCGGCGCCATCTGCAATGTTATTGTCAGATTTTTACACATGCCACACTTCACAACATACTTATCTTTCGAAGCATATATTACCAGAGGGGGTCTCCTTGGCCTCCCCGCCGCGGCTAGTGCGGCCTCAAGTTGGGCTTTGCACTCTTCCAGCTCCTGGGACAGTTGGGTATTCTTTTCTGTAAGATCCTGCATAACAAATGATCCTTAAATCAGTTATTCTAACTGTTTCAAGTCTCGAGGGCTACTGATATATATAACCATCAAATTTTCTCACCCGTATGTCTTTTACATACTGCTCTGTGGCTCGGGCTAGACCATTTTGAGCGGCACGAAGGTACGCATCTCCCGTATTGAAGGCATCTAACACCTCTTGGGAGAAACAAGCGTCACGAAGAACTGTCCGGCGACGCCGGTGGTTCATGGAACTCTCCACCTCTAAATTGGTGGCAAACAGCCCGTCCGCATCCTCTGTCGGAGGAACGTCCGGTGCGCGCCTCGTGCTCGCCTCCACTTCCGGACCCGGCGTTGGAGCCTGGACGGTGGAGGCGTGATTGGCAACCTCTCCGGATATAGTCCGGCGAGTGCTCTTTTTCCTGAAAAGAGCATGAGCATTGGTACGCCTCGAGGGAATAAAACCTGAGGGACAAAATGGCACGACTTACCGTTACGCCAGCGTCTCAATCCGGACCGCACTTCTTTTCAGCCTGCCGGACCTTGATGCCCCTTGTTGGCTAGCCGCCGCAGGCTCAGCCCTCCGCCTCAAGGACTTCCCCTGCAAAGATGCCATCGGTATACGGTGATCAAAAATAGGGACGGATGGATCATTTTAAGAGTGATGGGACTTCGGTCTTGGTTACTTGTGAGGCGGGAAGTAGTCCGGGATATTCGACCGTAATGGCCACTAAGGTGTTATCCTTGCTCAATTGATGAAACACCCCATCAATCAGCTCCACACATAAGTCCGGGTCCTCTTGGGAGTCCGGATCGAGGGACCGTTCTGGGTCCTCGGGTTGTGGAGGAGGGATGTTTATCTCCTTTACAGTCTGGCGTAGCTCCTGCGTTGGAATTGCTAGACTAAGTACTTAACTATGGGAATATGAAAACGGATGGGCAAGTGAAAGTGTTCGCTTACCCAGCTTGGAGGATTGTACATAGAAAATCCGCCCCGTCGGTTGACGCGGAGGAATTCCTCCTCTTCCCTCTTGTACAAAGAGGACAAGATCTTCATTAAAGTGACAGCCGAATCCGGTCCCTTGCGGCCGCACCGGGTGGCGTCGTCCTCCCCGTTGAAATCCCACATGGGGTGGCCTATGTACTGAAGCGGCTACACCCCCCGCATAATGCATGTGGCCATGACCTCGATCATGGTCAGTCCGGAATGGGCTAACAACCTTATCCGGTTCATCAGGTAAAGGACGTCCTTGTCACTTTCCTTCTGAGAGCTCCGTGGACGCCAGCTTAGGCGCTTCTTTAGAGGAGCATTGTCAAACTCGGGGAGGCCGATCCGAACAGGGTCCGGCAGGGGGACGTCTTCTATATAAAACCATTCTAAAGGCCAGTCTTCGGATGCCTTCTTTGGGGTTCCGGATAGATATCTACTCCCGGCGATGCGCCATAGTTTGGCTCCGCCCACTTGATATATCGACCCCTCATGAGAATGGGGCACGAGGCAGAACGGCTTCTTCCACAGCGCGAAATGAGCCTCGATACCCAAAAACAGCTCGCAAAGGGCTATGAAGCCCGTAATATGCAATATGGAGGCATGCGTAAGGCCGTGCAACTGGAGGCCGTAGAACTCCAGGAGCGCCCGGAGAAACGGATGAATTGGAAATCCGAGCCCTCTTATCAAATAAGGGACAAGGCATACCCGCTCTCCTTTGGAGGGATTGGGGACGTTCTCCGCTTGCTCTCCACCGTTATGGGTGGCGAGCCCGGCTCGAACCGGGACCATGTAGGCCGTGGAGAGTAACCCCTTGGCTTGGAGAGCCACTATCTCGCTGTGCGGGACGGAGCATCTCTCCCAATCTCCAGGCTAAGGACTGGGAGGGCGAGAGGAGGAGCTGCATCGACCAGCCATGATGGAATGGATCTCTGTCGAATGCGCTCTGATGAAAGCTCGTGAAGGAAGGATGGTGTGATTCGGATCTAAATCCCCGTCTCTTTTATAGGCAGCTCATTTGCATAGCTAGGGAGGTAAACGAAAAAACACCCTGGCTTTTCACATTCGTTTGACACATGGAAGATGGCCATTATTGGGCGCAGAAGCCAAGGAGCCCAACATTCACTAGAAGTCGGACACTATTCAATAGGTATATGGGATTTGGATAAGAACCCGCCTTGCAATGCCGAAGACAATTTGCGCGCCGGACTCATCCTCATTGAAGCCTGGTTCGGGGGTTACTGAGGGAGTCCTGAATTAGGGGGTGTCCGGATGACTGGACTATAACCTTTGGCCGGACTCCTGGACTATGAAGATACAAGATTGAAGACTTCGTCCCGTGTCCGGATGGGACATTCCTTGGCGTGGAAGGCAAGCTTGGCGATACGGATATGAAAATCTCCTCCCATTGTAACCGACTCTGTGTAACCCTAACCCTCTTCGGTGTCTATATAAATCGGAGGGTTTTAGTCCGTAGGACAAACAACAATCATACCATAGGCTAGCTTCTAGGGTTTAGCCTCTCTGATCTCATGGTAGATCTACTCTTGTACTACCCATATCATCAATATTAATCAAGCAAGAGTAGGGTTTTACCTCCATCGAGTGGGCCCGAACCTGGGTAAAAATATCGTGTCCCCTGTCTCCTGTTACCATCCGCCTAGACGCACAGTTCGGGACCCCCTACCCGAGATCCGCCGGTTTCGACACCGACAGCTACAAACTACACACCAAGGGGGCCACATGTCATGAAACAAATTTGGACCCATATAAAAATTAAAAAAATAAAGGACAAGGATCGAACATGCGACCGGGCCTTCAAGCCACACGTCAATAGGCAACATACGTAGAATATCAATGTTTGCTGTACCCCCTTTGTTCACATAATGTTTTTATATTACCACATCATAATTAATGGATAACATGTGATATTATTTTTAGTACTATTCGCCTTCACTTACTGGTGGGTTCCATGTGTGCTCTCTCTCTCCTCCCCTTCTGTGTTTAGACGCACGGGCAAACAGGAAGAACTCGCGGGCGATGTTGCCGTTGACCATATCTGGACGCGTTCACAACTCACAAGTCACGGCACCAGTTTCACGTACTAGCAGCACTAGTCAATGTGTACGTGCAATGCACGTTAATTTGGAAGTATATTAAGTGCATGCGGATATTAACTACTAGGATATTATTTGCGTGTTGTCATGTGATTTGCACTATTTTTGGCATGAAATTAACTGCACGCTAAACATGTTGAGCACTCGACATTGAAGCAGTCTAGGTCGTTGGATGACAAGGAATACATGTGGCTTGATGATGTTTTATATTTAATTTGATACGGCTCTAGCAGAACATTCAATCGATCAAACCATACATTTCGTTTAGTCTGACTCCGACTTTAAATTATACGACGATCGATATAAAATAAACGGAAATGATAAACGTTCAGGTTTTAAGCATGGCAATCCGAATGTTTTTCATGGCAAATTTAGATTACGCGGCGGCGGCGGCGGCGTCTCGCGGTGGGAAGCGGCTGCTCTGTCGTGCTCTGTGTGTCGTCGGGCCACTGACCGACGGCGATGGTGGCATCTTGCGCCGTTTTTGGCGCACTCCTGGATGTTGGCCTAGCTTCAAGGAAATACAAAATGTTCTGGACTTTGGAGCAAGTCAACTGGCGGGAGGAGGCGACTGGCGTTGGTGCAAGGAAGCGGTCGACGACGGCCATCCATGCTGCTGAGGGGGGCACTGGCACTCGCGTGGGGACATGCGCTGTCAACGGTGCGGCGGAGACGTTCGTGTGCATGGCACCAGCACGGGCGCGCACGTCAGTGCACACGCAGGCGCATGCGCTGGCAGGTGCACGGGCACCGGCACGGGCGTGCGCATTAGTGCACGCGCAGGCGCATGCGCTGGCAGGTGCACGGGCGCGTGAAAGTCGGCGGGGACCTCGTGGAACCCCGTGGCATCAAGCTCGGTGATAATGTGTGGCTCCCATCCCATCAATGCCACGGGGATGGGCTCTGGCGCAGTCGGGGCGATGGGAGCCGGAACGGGAGCGGGGACAGGCGCGGCGTCTTCCCGCAAGGCCAGTTCAAGCTCGTCCCAAAGCGCCTTATGTTCTTGAGACTCCGGCTGGGTGTCTTCCTCATGAAACTGGAACACTAAGGGCAGACCATCGTGATGCGGCATGGCATACGTTTAGGTCAGGCTAGTTGGACTTAGACGACAGGAGATTCGGAGCGGAAGAGAGAGGATTGTAGCGATACCGGGTAGTGCGAGGTCGATTTTAAACTGCGGCGTCGGCGACATTAAAAGTGGGAGCAGTTGGGACGACGGTGGGCGGCGGAGCCTGGTCAAAGGGCTCGCCTCCCGGTGAGTCTACACAATGGTCTGATCGCACGCCTCCCTGACAGCCGGTGCAGCGGTCTGCTCGCACGCCTCCCGTCGACTCACACGCTTGCTGGGATGGCACCTGCCGATGAGAAGCGGGGACTCGTGGCGGCACATAAACGCCCACGGTTTCAATAGTGAAAGTGTTCGCCTTAACGTGACAGATCTTTTCCCTCAAAAAAAAACGTGACAGGTCTTTGTTCCAAAATACCTTGGCTCTTCATTTGTGCAACTTGTCATAAGCAGCTTGTCTCGAATTGAACAAAAAACTTAGGAAGTAATATTTGTGCCATATCACGTGACCAGGCTCAGTTTCAAGAATTTATGCTCCCTTTTGGATTTTCTGAAATTTAAAACCACTCAATTAATGTGCTTGTTTTCCTCAAAAATTGTGTTTACGAATGCATTAATTGCAATGCATGCATGCATAAAGTACATGCATTGGTCAATTTTCTCTTAATACTTGCATGTAATGATTTATTGCACCTTGAAATCTGAACATGTGATGGGGAACAACCAAATTGAGACTTATAAAATGGGAAAACTAAAATTTTGAGATAAGCCCTATAAACCGGAAAGGAGGGAGTAAAAGGATAATCCCTCCGTACCAGTGCATTGCCTGATATATTAACTCAAGTACTAGGCACGAACAAAAAAAGTACTAGGCACGAACAAACGGGCTCAATTCTATGCTCATCCTGGTGTAGTAGTAGTAGTACTAGGAAATGCAGTTGACAGGTGACATTGACGAGCGGCGACCGAGGGAATTGAACCGTGCTCGACACGGTAGGTAACGTTGTCTAGTTACTAAAGCATCCCTCTGTTGTTCATCGGTATTCATTATGGACCGGGGACGAGGGGAATTTCCTAGGGTTGGAATTCTGGCTGCCAGATATTTTGACTTGAAACGCTGAGGCTCGACTGGTTGGGGTTGCCTAATGTGCATACCACGCACGACACCGAAGGACACGAGCCCATTTTTTTAGGATCAACACGAACCGAGGTCTGGCTGGTACGCCGTTGGGTCCTACCATTTGAGAATATGAAAGGAACCTTTTAAATTGCCCAACGAATCTATGTGTATTACAATACCTGTATTTTCCTTGCAAATACTAATCTCAACGTGGTAATTGATTTATGACGAGTCATTGAATTAGAGTGAATTTGTGATATAGTGATCTCAACGTGGATTTCACATTTCATGGCATCCCTAGTAAGTTTTCCAATGCAAATTCAAATTTAAAAGATGAATAATATGGAGGTGAGAAAACTTTGTATGTATCAAGCATACACACACACACACACACACACACACACACGCACGAACACAACAACAATCCAATAAGTATAGTGCCTCTATTTTTCCAACCCATGCATGTATGACACGAGTTCAAAAATACTCCTTCTATTCCTAAATATTAGTCTTTTAGAGAGTTCAACAAGTGACTACATACAGAGAAAAATGAGTGAATCTAGACTCTAAAATATGTCTATATACATCCGTATGTGCCAGTCCATTTGAAGCCTCTAAAAAGACTAATATTTAGGAACGAAGGGAGTAAAATGTAAGACATCCATGGTCCTCAGTTCAATATTTAAAATGAACATGAAACTGAAACATGAATATTAAGTCTAGTACTACAGTACATGCAAATGTTGTGTTTAGGCGGAGCTATGATTGTCGGGGGTCAACCCCTCGACCTTAGATAAAACTGTGGAGCTCTGTTTAGGGTTGTTTAGATTATATTTGTTCCCACCCTCCCAACCACCGATTGGTTGTGCACCGCCCACCCCTCCTCCCCAGGAGAATATCATGTGCCCCCATACCTTACATGATATATGCCGATACGAGTTGCTTGGAGCTTGTAGATCTGAGATATAGCAGCTCACATGATGTGTCTTAATTTTTTTGCAGGAAACCTTGATGAGTTTGATAATTGCACAGAATTTGTACAAAAACTACTTAGATGCCCTTTGATCCCATATCCAACGACCTCAAAGCTCGTATCACCGTAGCATCTAAGATGAAGGAGGACATCATATTCTCCTGTATGTAAGTATATTATGTGCCACCACACCTTAGATGCTTTGGTGATACAAGATCTTCGGAGGCGTTGGATTTGTGACCCAACACCTCATCGGTGGTTCGAATGGTTTTTTGCAGAAAAGCCCCAAAAGAGTTCGGCCACTGCTTACAAGCACAAAGACTGCTCAGATACCATTGGATCTCAGATCAAACGACCTCCAAGCTCGTATCACCGTAGCATCCAAGCTGCGATAGCACCTTATGTTTTCTCGCACGGGAGAGTATGAGGTGCTCCCGCACCGTAGATTCTATGGTGATACAAGTTCACTGAGATCTAACGGCCCATAGTAGGAGGTTTGAATGTTTTTGCAATATACGGCTGATAGAGTTTGGGAAATGCACAGAAAGTACAAGTACTATGCATGTGCCATCTGATCACTGATCATATGACCTAGGTGCTCATATCACCATAGCGGTAATTAAGCTACGGGGAGCACCTAATATTAGCACCGGGGAGCCGTTGGATCGAAGATGCAGCGGCACACACGAGGCCTGAATGTTTTATTTGCAAAAAAAATAAACTTTGGAGAGTTTGGAAATTGCGCATAATTACAAAGACTACTCCCAAGCCATTGGATCTCACTTCCAACGGTGTAAAAACTCGTATCACCATAGTATCTAAGCTGCGGGGTGGATGTGATATTCTATGCCGCTGTCATTTTTGTTCGTAAACTTGCAAAATACGTGTAACTCATGTCGTTACTTGTCTAACCGCGCAAAGTGTTTCTTCCAAAAAACCATCCTACACTGAAATATCGGAACAACACAGGGGGTCCCACTTGTCATTAATCAAATTTGGACCTAAAACTAACAAATCTGAAAGACGAGATTCGAACTGGCAACCTGGACTACAAAGCGTAAGTCGATAGCCTGAAAAAACGAACGGTTGTTGGCTTTGTCCCATAACTTGATTTTATACAGTACTTGTGTTGAGTAGAGTAGAGGGAGTGCCTCGTCAACACGTGCATGACCGTTGTCTCACTTACGGGTGGTCCCAGGTCTGTGATCTCAATCTCTCTTCTCTCCATCGTCTAACCTTTGCACGGGCACACACGAAGAGCGGCGCTAGCTTGCCGTGGTGTTATTACAACTAAAAAAAGCTTGGAAAATAGAAGAATCGCCTAGAACAAGAGACGTTGCGGCTGGTCGAGACGGAGCTAACCGTGCCACGTTTGCATGATGAAGCTGTGTGGCTAGTGGGGTGTTTTCGACCGACTGGCTGGGTCCCGAGGTCGAACCATAGGTACTACGTTTGATACAGTATATTTTTAGACGCACATTTTTTCCTCCGTGCCGAGACGTGGCACATCCTACCGCGCGGTTTCGGGGTCCTCCCGGGTGGTGCACGCATATATTCTTCCTGACGTGGGACGCCCTACCGCGCATTTTCTGGGTCCTCCTCGGTCGTAGCGCCGAAGCAAGTAAATGAGTCGTCAAATCACGAAAGACCACCTTTCCCGCCGAGTACATCAGTGAAGCACGGTGGCTAGCTAGTTGGGCTAGTTCGGCCAATTAGCTAGGCCACCGCCACATTTGTCTGTTCACCCCTTTTTTATCTACTTGCCGGCAGGTAAATTTAAATATCCACCGCGGCGTTGCTCTGGTGTTTGGGTGCGGCAGGATTTTAAAGTTTTTGATTGACGGGAGCAGGCGTGGCAGGATTTTTAATTTTTTGATTGACGGGAGCAGGCGCGGTAGCAATTAGTCACGATGACTCCGCCTGTAAAAACCCACTGCTCCCTGATGTGAGAAGCCGTCGACTGGTGTTTTACCGTGGTGAAAACCAAAAGATTCCCCGCTCCTCGGCTGGCTCCCTCCGCCCTCCCGTAGATTGCATTGCTTTTCAGCCGTTTCGCCCCCTTTGCTTCCTCTCCCCATTGCTTCTACATGGTGCCATGGCGGCACAGCAGATCATGGAGTCCGAGGTGAGGCGCCTGACATAGGAGCTCCATGCCAAGGATGCGGAGCTCAGGGCCAAGGACGTGGAGCTCCGTGAGCTCAAGGAGGAGAGGAGTGCCATGCTCCTCCGTTATGTGCGGGAGTTCACGGAGCTTCAAAAGCGGCAGGCGTCCACCACAAAGATGCTCGAGGCGTCGGCGGCGTTCCTGCAGAAAGCGGGAGATATGATAGGTCGTCAGGGGATACGGCTGGAACGCGAGCGGGCCGATCGTGACGAGGTCCAGGATCGCCTCAGCCACTTGGTGAACCAAGTTGCCACGCACGTGTTGCGGCTGCGCGATGCCTACCGTCGTGCCAGCGCGACGATGCCGGCCGTCGGGCTAAACCCGTTCGACCACCCGGTCGACTTCAACGAGCTGCGGCTTCCTGACCTGGTCTCCTTCTTCACCTATATCTCCGAGGAGCTGAGCCGTCTCCGCGCGATGGTGGGGGCTGAGCTGGACAAGGAGGGGTTGCGCGCTGCCGTCGCCATTGCCGGGCGAATCCTTTCAGGGCTCCGTCATCGGAATCCATTCGTGCCATTGGACGCCGTCTTTGACGAGCTGGCTCCCGTCGACCGGGAGCGGGCTCTGCGGGCGGTTGCACCCTGCATCACCAACGTCATGCGCCTCGAGAAGCAGAGGGACTTCGGTGGTGTTTAGGCGCCCTCTGCATGGGCATGTCCATGTCTCGGCGCAACATGACCGTTGGATCAAACTCAGACGGTGCAGATCCGTCACTGTAGCACAAAGCGTGTGGGTGTGTTTGGTTGCATTCTCATCTCAATATAGTTGTTTCCTCTTCGTGTATTTTTGTCAACCTACTAGTGTGGACTCATGCGCCCTTCATGCACTCTGCCAAACACCCAAAAGTGGGTCGAGAAGGGAACTTTTGATCCCATCCTGTGCACCCTTCATACACCCTGTCTAACACTATAGGATGTGCTTCATATGGTTCATGTTTCGTGGAGTACTGTAGCACCGTACTCTCCATGCGTTGTGGACCTAGTACTGTTAACATTGATCTCACCGTTCATTCTCGACCGGACAGTCGAAAAAGCGGTACTATGTTACATATAGGAGTAGTTGACATGCGCACAACACAGCAACAAGATTGTGTAGTACTGACGTATGAACCACTGCACATGCCTAAAAGTGGCTGCCGTGTTTCGCACTCCTCCGTTGTAAGAGTGGAAACGCTTGCTGTAATCATTTTTTTCTTCAGAATGAAAAACAGTGGACACGCTCTACCATGCGGATCCTCCTCCAGCCATGCACTAAATTACTCACTTTCGCCGACGTGTGGGACAGCCAGCACCTGGGTCCACCAGCCATGCACTAAATTACTCCGTAGTAGAGTGACGATAGACTACCCCGATCGAACCGCCACAGTAATGCCCAATGAGCCGTCAAATCACAAAGCCCCCTCCTTTCCAGCAGTAAGTTGGACGGACGAAGCAACCATCATTTCACTCTTCTCTCTCAGCTTCCTCTCTTGAAGAAAACCCCCACTCGCTTCGCTTCTCCCTCATCTCGTTCCTCCTTTCACTCTTCTCTCTCAGCTTCCTCTCTTGGATGGACGCCGGAGCACCGGCCGATGTGATGTCTATGGTTCTGGCCAAAACCGTCGAGGCTCATGGTACGAAGAAGCGCAAGCACCCCGCCGAGACTACCGCAGACAAGCTCAAAGCCATCGCCCTGTCCAAGCCCCCCTCTCCGGGATCCCTCATTAAGCAAGTCCAGGTAATGTCTCTTGTTGACGATCTTTTTCTCGATCTTGATCGTGTTTTTTCATCTAACACGCAGTACTAGTACTGGTAGTACAACTTTCTGGGTGATCTTGCATGTGATTTTAGTGTGCCAAATGACGGTTCTAAATTCCTCTTTTGACCAAAACATGCGAGAGGTTGACACTGATTTCTTATAGATTACTTTCAACTACTCCCTCTGTCCCAAATTTCTTGTCTTAGATTTGTCTAGATACGGATGTATCTAATACTAAAATGTGACTTGATACATCCGTATCTAGACAAATCTAAGACAAGAATTTTGGGACGGAGGGAGTACTTTATGAACATCAATGCTACCTTTTAAGAGGGTATATTTGCCTCAGTAACTTGTGTTATGGATATTGCATGTAATCCCTCTGCTCTCATGCCTTTGAAGACATGTTCTAGTGTCTTTGTTCACTCATTTCTGTGCGTATATGTAGTCATATATGGAGTATAATATCGAAAATCATCTTATATTTCTGAACGGAGGTAGTAATGAAATATGGTTTCTGTTTGAATTAGAACCAGGTCCGCGGTGGAGATGAAGTTCTCAAAGTCATGCCGTGTGAACTGGAAGACCTGATGATGAGTTCTACTGCTGAACTATCCAGCTGTTGTGTCCTTGTCGCCACGTGTCCTGAACTAGTGTTTTCCTGTAGCATTGTTGTCAGGCGTGTTCTCGAGGCTGTACTTGACCACAACAATTTCCTGGTTGTGCCTTCGATTACGAAGGGTGTGGTTCTTGTAAAGCTTCCCAACAAATCTGATGCGGCCTGTCTTCATCATCATGTTTATGAGTGGAAAGACCACTCTGTTAGGTTCTCCAAGGTTGACAAGATGGTGATGGTGCATGTAGACATCTCACACGAAGTCCATGGCCTAGTCAGTTATGCGGGGTTCATCCCGTAGGTCGGTGGCAAGAAATAGTCTGCAGAGTTTAGTTAGTGCAACTTTGCTTGTCTGTAGTAAGTACTATTGTTCAGTACTTGATTTGTGTTTGTGAACCCTGTATTGTTTATTAGTACTGCCGCTTTTGGTGTGTGGTCAGTCCTGAGAACGGTCTATGTTAATGTCTGTCCACTCAATTCAGTCTGTACATTTTGAAGTATCCAGATCATATTTTTTGTGAGGACGGTTTATCAATTATGGTTACACTCCAATATCTGTATGCATTGCAGGGTTTATCGCACCCACCAGGATTTCCAGTCCCATGGATGTTCGGTCCATACGATTTGTCACGACCTTTGGACTGTCCTGCTTGTGGGAGTAGGCAGGGCCCCTGCATGCCACGCGTAGTTGGACGATCAATCTTCTGTTTAGTACTTCAACATAGTGATTTCCTGGTAAGGATTCACTCGTGTCACATCAAGTAAATCTTATTGATTTACTGTCTAAATCTTATTGATTTAATGTCATGTTTTCTTTCTTTTCCTGCAATTTTACGATGCAGGTTTTGCCATGTGACATTCATCACAGAATAAACCGTTTGGTTTGCTCTACGATGGCTATTTTTGCAGGTTTCACTTCTTATGTCGTGTCAGTAACGAAGGCACTGTCCATCACTTATATTACTGGAAAAAATTGGATCAGTCTGTTGTCTGAGTACAAGCTGAATCCCTATGATGAACTGCAGTTTGGTTTAACAAAAACGCCACAATTAGTCCTTCTCGCGTTTAAAAGAAATGAAGAAAAAAACTGGATCACGGTCACGGATCCTAGTCAAGTTAGAAAGCTGATCATAGCAGACCAGACACGATCGCCGCTGTCTCGCACAGATCGAGCACCGGCAGTTGCTCTAGCACTGACAGCGGCAGCAGCTCAGTCTGATCCAGCTGAGGATTGGGCACCGACCGCGTCAGCGGATCAGTCTGATCTACCGGAGGATCGGGCATCGACACCGGCACCAGCTCTACAAGGAGCACCATCTCCGGCAGCAGCAGCGGCTTCGGCACCTGCACCAACACTTGCACTTGCATTTGGTCCGGCCCGTGCAGTTGCACCGGCAACAGACTGGGCTGCAGTTCGCACTTCATATACCAAAGTCCTTACAAAAACCGACATGTCCACCTTCTTGGTAAGCATTGGCCGCCCAAGTGCTTCGTTCTTTTTTCTTTCCATGTTGTTTCACATGATTCACTGTGTTGATCTAACTGTTTGGGTATGTCTTCTTGTTTTCAAACAGAGAATTCCTAGAGCAACGAGGGAGTCGTTCAACAATCCGGGCGACCGCGGCCAAGTTTCTCTTACCATGCGCAGCCTTGGTGTGAATGAACCTGCTCAATATACCGTAAGTACAAAGGATGGTCGCATGATGATTGATGCTAAAGGATGGTCAAGGTTCAAATCTAAATCATATCTTGCGGTAGGGGATGATGTCAAAATCGAACTTTCTCGGCAAGGAGAGCTGGTCCAAATCAACTTTGAAATTCTTCAGTAGCAGCACGCAACTGCCGAACTGATCTATCCTCCGAGAGATTTTGATGTAATAATCTGGCATGGTGAAACAAGTGTCCTGTGTGTATAAGTAGTACGACAGTATTATTTATCACATGGTATATCGTTGATAGAATTGCAACTCTGATTGCTGGTTAGGAACTGTCGTTCGATTTCATTCCAACAGCTGCCGTGCTTTATTCAATTTTGTGTATTCGCCTTGCGACAGCATCTAAAACCAGCGCAGTACCGATCGCTTGCAATATGAAAAGCGCTGAGGTAGAACACATGGGCCCCCAAACATGCAGGGTCGGCCTGCGGCCCAAAGTCCAGAACCGTGAGCCTATCTGAGTATTATATTCTCAGCTGAACCCCCATAAAAAAAGCTGAACCCCCATAATGCCCGTGCGTTGCAGAGGGAGTATATTTCTCGGCAAGGTGAGCCTGTGATATAAAAGATTTGTATATTTCTTTACAGAGGGAGTATCTCTCTGTCAAAAAATATATTTATGTGTAACTAGTTACTCCTGTCTTTCTACTTCCTTTCGCTGATATGTGGGGCAACCGGCAACGGGGTCCACGTGCCATATGCACAAATTAGAGTGCACAACTTCACGGTAGACACACCCCGGTCGTAGCGCCGCAGTAATGCCCAATGAGCCGTCAAATCACAACCCCCCTTTCCAGCTTTAGCAGTAAGCTGGACGGACGAAGCGGCAATATTTCACTAGGCCTGAATCCCCTTCTCCCTCGTCTGCTTCTTTAGAGAAAAACCCCGCTCGGCGATTGCATAGGGTTTTCTCATGGAGAACCAGGTACGAATTCTTCATCCCATCCCCGATAAATCCAGTCCCTTGGTCGCAGGTAATCCTAGGATGGCAGCCGCCGCCGTTGATGCATTTTTCTTCGTACTGAATCTAGTGTGTTTCAGTTGCAGTGCCCAAAGTGCGAGTACCCTATAGATTTCTGCACCTTCGGCGAGAGGCCACACTTGTTCCTTCTCATCCTACGACAGCATTTTGAAACACGCATAGTATGTTCCTAGAATCCTCTTCTCCATCCGGGAGGGTGGTTTTTTTTGAACATGCTGTGTTCTCATATATTTTTCCTGCAGTGTATTATTTGCTCTGCCAACACATGTACTCAAGATGCTCGGCCTTGCCATAACTGAATACACTAGTTTAATGGTCACAGTGAAGACAATCCATGGATATTACTTCCGAGTTGGGTTCATGAACCAAGAAGATCGCTGCTTTTTTATGGCCGAACTTGGATAAACTTTCTCAAGTGTTACGGACTGAAAGTTGGCGCACGAATGTTGATGGAAATAGCAGAACCTGGTCTCATCTTCACTGCTATTTTCCACCCCGACGTCGTTCCAATTGTTCATCCATGTTAGTTTTATATCTGGCTCTTGCTTGTTGCCTCGATTACTTCTTAATCCACCTATTCTGTCTAACTAATCACAATTTAACTTTAGAAGTAGCAACGAATCTCTCACGAAGATGATACTTCTAACTAATATTTTCTTATAATTGGTGGCACGTGTAGGTTTTTTCAGAGTTAAGCAGGCTGCTCGTTTGTTATTTTGTAGTAACTCGGCTGTTACTGATGGCACTGAAGTTGACTGGAATGACATCCACATGTTCCTACACTTTATTGATCGTCTTGAGGTCCTTGTGAGGCGTTTCAATGGTGGAAGGCCACGTGCGATATGTGTGCCACTGCTGCACTCGTTGAACATATCCAACTGTGTCGAGAAACTTATGGTACAAGCTGTTTTCTGTTATATATGTTGTTCATAAACTATTGCTTATACACAATTTTACAGATGTGATCTTCTTGAGACAGGAACTGCCGAGTTTTATTGTTCCTATACAGATGCCTGACCATGGTTGGGTCAGACTTACGCTTGGTCACAACATGATGGTTATGTCGACCTACTCAATTCCCCTTGGAGGCGAAAAGATACTTATTCGTGGGTGGTCTCAGATAATGAAGGCCCGTTCATCTTGGAGAATAGGACAGAAGATTATGTTCATGCTTTTCCATGGCTCTAAAGCGAATATCCTGTTTATTGACCACGTTGCGAGATGAAGCCGCTTTCAGAAGGTTGTGGATGCGCGGGGTGGCGCCTGGGCCTTGTCCTGGGGCTTGGCGGCCTCACCCTTGGTTAAATGTAGCCTGTAGGCAAAGTAGCATTGTTCGAGGCGTGCTTTGTACGGTTGAACCTATATAAGTACTCATACTGCTTTCAGCTTTGGTTGTTAAGTGCCCCTGCTGGTTTCAGTTAAGGTTGTTAAGTACTCCTGCTGCTTTTACAGTCTGTCGTGTTTCTTCAGTCCTGTCTTCCTCCAGCCGCCAAAACCAAACCAGCGCCGGCGGGGCCGCCTGCTTCCGCCTCCCACGGCTGGCTGCGCCTCAGCGCACGCATCGTCGCCCCACCGTCTCCTAAATCGTTAACACCGACGTCCTCCGCGCGCTTTGGTGCGCTCGCCGTGGCGCCGCCCTCTCGCGTTGTCAACATGGTCAACAAACAACAGGAATCGACAGAAGTACGTGGAGAGGATGACAGTAGGGGCCCACCACGTCAGCGTATGGAAAAATAAAATGCTTCCTCCTAGTGTTTTCCTGACATCTGGGACCCACGACATTGTGAGCGTATATAGTCAATAGACAAGAGAACACACAAGATCGGCTGACACCTGGGACGTAGCTACTCGAGCAGTATTTTTTTGTTTGGTATTGTTGAGACGGAGCAGGGTTTGAACTGGGTTGTGGCCCGTCTAGCCCAGGCTTATATTTTATGTTCACCATGTGACCAGCCCAGCTATTTTTTCTTTGTGCAAATGAGCCCAGTTTATTTTTCTGAAGAATACCCAATCCAGGCCTACTTATTTTTCTACGCCTTGAAAGTAATATGAAATGGGTTGTAAATATAAAAACAGATGACAAATTGGCAATTACTTTATAATTTCTGATTTTTTTCACATTTTCAGATTCCTATTTCACTGGGCATTAACCTAATTCAAATATATCTTCAAAGTACTTTAAATCTGGCTCGACATTTCGGTATTAAAAATAGTTTGGAACCCACAGAAATATGCGAAATTGGCCCTGGCCAACCAAAAAAAACGACTGCAATAAATTGCATAAGAAGTTGCCATGAGCTATATATAAATTATTAAAAAAAGAGGGAGTGGTCTGACTTGTGGGCCTGTTTAGTTGACGCGTATGCAAGATTTTTTTAGTTATTATATACTACGTCAACAAACGATTCTAGCAGACATAACCGTTGGATGTCAATCCAACGGCCGTCGTGTTTCTTCAATCTCTGATCTTTTTGCTCCAGCCGCCAAAGCAGCGTCGGCGGGACCGCCTGCTCCCGCCTCCCGTGGCCGGCTGTGCTGCCGTGCAGGCCTCAGCGCCCCCTACTACTCCCATCGCTGGCCAGGGCATCCCTCTACTCACCCACACCCCTGTTATTCTGCAGTGACGGCAGCCTCACACTGCAGCCGAACAGGTGAACCCTCATACTCCTCTCCACGCGGGCTTCCACTGCCGCGTCTTCCCCGGCTCCACGTCGTCCCCTTCCTGGGCCTCACCGTCGTCCACCGCTGTGGTGCTCTCGGCGCGGCATGGTCAATGTGGTCAATGACGAACTTCCATCGGAAGAGTACTGTACGTGGATAGGCTGACAACTGGGTCCACGGCAGCTGTAAGGAAGTGCCTCCTTATTACGTGGAAACTAATTATTCCTCCACCTGGCATCTGGAACCCACTGGACGTGCCACCAGTATTTCACAAAAAACGTTTCCCCCTCACTGCTGGGACCAACATGTTGGGCCACCGTATTTCGCAAAAAAAACGTTCCCCCCGCTGTCAGCTCGGACCCACCGGAAGTGCCTCCTTATTACGCACAAAAAAAATGAATACCCCCTGCTAGCTGGGACCAACCTTGGTGGGAGGCTGACTTGTGGGCCTACTAAGTTGACTGGGATGGAGGCCTTTGTCAACTTTAGTCAATATATGAACGATTCTAGCTCCAGTGACCGTACGATGTCCATCCAATGGCCGTAGTGCTTCTTCAACCTCTGGTCTGCTTGCTCCAGCCGCCCAAAGCAGAGCCGGTCATGTCGCCTGCTCCTGCCGCCCGTGGCCGGCTGTGATGCCGCAGAGGCCTCACTGCCCCCTACTACTCCCACCGCTACCAGGCCATCCCTCTATGCACCCATACCCCCTATTATTCTGCGGCGACGGCAGCCTCACAACACAGCCGAACGAGTGAACCCTCATACTCCTCTATGCGTGGGCATCCACTGCCGCGTCTTCCCTGGCTCCACGTTGTCCCCTTCCTAGGCCTCGCGTCGTCCACCGCCATGGTGCTCTCGGCGCGGCATGGTCAACCTAGTCAAGGAATGGCTTCCATCGGACGTGGACTGTACATGGAGCGGCTGACAGCTGGGTCCACGGCCGCAGCAAGGAAGTGCCTCCTTATTACGTGCAAAATAATTATTCCTCCACCTGACAGCAGGGACCCACCGGACGGGCCACCGTATTTCGCGAAAAAAAACGTTTCCCTATGTCTGCTGGGACCCACCAGCTACATCTTCGCACGGAAGGAAGTGCGTCCGAAAAAAACGATTCGCCCCCCTGACAGCTGGGAGCCACCAGCTACATCTTCGCACGCAAGGAAGTGCGTTCGGGCAAAAAAAAACCCAAAACGATTCGCCCCCATGACTGCTGGGACCCACTAGCCACATCTTCGCAGGCAAGGAAGTGCCTGACAGTCGGGACCCACCTGGTCGAAGCGTACGTATCGTTGTCATTCTGGTCGCAAACGTGTACGTACATACTGGTCGATGTAGAGGCGCGCACGTGTCGTAGTAGAGGCGCGCACATGTCGTAGTAGAGGCGCACACGTAGCATGTACACGTACGTACAACGGCGAGGGTGCAAGAAAGAAAATACGGCCACATACGTACATACGGGCAGGGTCTCGAACGCCTACTCGCGCATACGTACATGGCTGGGTCGGAACGGAGAAACAGCGTCATCGTCGTGTTCATGGGGAGACAACGGAATGCGTCGTGTTCATCAGGAGGCAACAGAACGCGTGGGAGCCAACCGGCTGGGTCGGAACGGAATGCGTGGTCGTGTTCATCGGGAGGGCTTGGACAGAACATGCGATGGAAACGAGGCCTGGCGTACCGGACAACGGAGGAAACGGCCTTGTGTTAGACCGGCCACATTCGAAACGGGGTCCTGTTGATCGGGAGGGGCCTGGCGTACCGCAAAACGGAGGAAACAGACCTCCTATGGTCAAAACGGGGGTCCTGTTGATTGGGAGGGGTGTGGCGTACCGCAAAACGGAGGAAACGGACCTCCTACGGTCGAAACGGGGGTCCTGTTGATCGGGAGGGGTGTGGCGTACCGCAAAACGGACGAAACGGACCTCCTACGATCGAAACGGGGGTCCTGTTGATCGGGAGGGGTGTGGCGTACCGCAAAACAGAGGAAACGGACCTCCTACGGTCGAAACGGGGGTCCTATTCATCGGGAGGGGTGTGGCGTACCGCAAAACAGGACTCCATGGGATACTGTTCATCTCCACCGTCAACCTCCTCCAGCCTCCACGGGCTACCGTCGACCTCCTCCAGCCTCCACGGGCTCCTGTTCATCCAGCCTCCACCGCGCGCTACTCCACCGGCTACTGTTCAACCACCCCTCCACGGGCACCCCTCCACCGTCTACTGTTCATCCAGCCCTCCACACCACGGGGTCCTGTTCAACCACCCCTCCACGGCCACCCCTCCACCGTCTACTGTTCATCCAGCCCTCCACACCACGGGTTCCTGTTCATCCAGAGGCAACGCCACCGCTCACTGTTCATCCACCCCCCCCCCCCCGCAACACTCACTGTTCATCCCAGAGGCAGCATCGATCGGCTTCAGTTAGCAGCAGTAGCGAAGGAATCGCTCCATCGGGTTCAGTTAACAGCCATCGATCGATCGCTCGGGTTCAGTAACGCGTAGCCTGCAGTGCAATCGCACGGGTTCAGTTAGAGCCCAACGCCTCACTCGACTTCAGTTAGAGCCAACGCCTCGCACACACGCACGTAAGTACGAGAGAAACGCGCATCGATCCGCCCCCGACCTCCCACCGTAACCGGCAACTCCCCGAAATTTTCCTCCCCCTCGCTTCTACCACGGTTTTTTCCATCATGGACGGCCCAAAGAATGTCATGCAGCTGCGTCTCCGGCCCGCCCAGGACGAAAAGCCCATTTTCTATCATGATTTTTTGTCATAGAAGTAGAAGCCCACCACATCTATGATGATACCGAGTTTTGTCACAATTATCGTCATAGAAGTGTCATATGTATGACAGAAAAAAAATTCGTTCGGCCCAAAATGTCACGGATGTGTCTTTTTTTTGTAGTGCTTCTGGGGCCCACAACAGACCTTCAGTGCCCTCCTTCTCCTATATGAGGCATTTTGCCCTAGAAAACTACTAAGAGAAGACTTTTGGGATGAGGCACTGCCGTCTCGAGACAGAACCTGGGCAGGAGCACTTTTGCTCTCTAGAGGAGCGATTCCACCCGGGATACTTCCTTCTGGGAGGGGGAAATCGAAGCCATCGACATCACTAATGATCCTCTCATCGTGGGGAGGACTGATCTTCATCATGTTCACCAACACCATCTCCTCTGAAACCCTAGTTAATATTTTGTATTCAATCTTTGTCCCAAAACCTCAGATTGATACCTGTGGGTTGCTAGTAGTGTTGATTACACCTTGTAGTTGATGGTAGTTGGCTTATTTGGTGGGAGATTATATTTTCAGATCCTTAAGCATATTCAATACTCCTCTGATCTTGAATATGAATAATATTTGTGAGTACTTACTTTTATTCTTGAGGACATGGGAGAAGTATTGTTATAAGTAATCATGTCAAGTTAGTATTCATTCAATATTTGATGATATGTATGTTGTTCTTCCTTTAGTTGTGTTATTTGGACGTCGACTACATGAAACCTCGCCATACTTGTGCCTAAGGGAAGGCATTAGGGGGTAATAAGTAGATGATGGGTTGCCAGAGTGACAGAAGCTTGAACCCTAGTTTATGTGTTATTCCGTAAGGGGCTGATTTGGATCCATATGTTTCACGCTATGGTTAGATTTATCTTTATTCTTGCGGGAGGGGATGATCATAAGAGGGTTGCTTGTTCAAGTAAGAACAACACCCCAGGATCGGTCCACCCACAGATCAAATTATCAAAGTAGTGAAGGCGAATCAACTAAACATAATGAACGTGACTAGACGAGAAGTCCCATGTGTCCTCGAGAATGCTTTGCCCATTATAAGAAGTACTTCCGGCTTGTCCTTTGCTATATAAAGGATTGGACCACCTTGTTGCACTCTTGTTACTATTGTTACTTGTTACGGATCACATGTCTACAAAAATATATGTTATCACTACTTGCAACACTTATAGAGAATACCTTGCTGAAAACTGCTTGTCGTTTCCTTCTGCTCCTCGTTAGGTTCGACACTCTTACTTATCCAAAAGACTATGCTTGATCCTTTATACTTGTGGGTCATCAAGACTCTTTTCTGACGCCTTTGTCGGGGAGTGAAGCGCCTTTAGCAAGTGGAATTTGGTAAGTAAAATTGCAATCATGCCCTTACATCAAGTTTTGATGTTGATGACAATATACATGTAGGGGACTAACTACGTTCATCAAGTAAATCTTAGGTGTTAAAACAAGGATCATCAAAAGTGTGCGGATCATGAACATACAAAGTTGATTTTACCCAAGGAATACTCAAGGAATAAGTATAAAAAAGATTGCATAATTTGATTTCTTGAGTATTGGATCCCGCACTATTAAGAGGGGATCGGTAGGGTTAGTGAAGGACTTGCTGATGCCACTAAATTCCTTACTTCAAATATTAGGGCCTCTCAAAATATTTGTATGCTTATGTTCTGCCTTTGGCCATGCCGGATGTCCGGGCCGCTTGCCGGATATCCGGTCCTCACGCCAGATATCTGGGACCCTGCTATCCAGAAAGCACCTTGTGCTGAGTTTTACTTCCGGATGCCCGGCCCTCCATGCCGGATGTCCGGGCTCTCCATGCTCCCCGGATGTCTAGGCTATCCTAGCCAGATGTCCGGCTTGAGCTATCCAGTGTGCGTATTAAGTTCTATAAACTCGCTGGATGTCCAGCCATCTTGCTAGATGTTCGGGTCTTCTAGTCTCATCGGATGTCCGGCCCCTCCGTTTTGTCCTCTGCCTTCTGCTTCACTTCACGTGTACTATGCTAGGCCGGATGTCCGGCCCCTGTCCCGGATGTCCGGCCTACCCTATCATTTACACTACAACGACCATATTTGCACCTACACTATATATAGCCCTCTTCCCCCACGGGAGAGGGTTGACCATTCACTTTGAGCAAACCCTAGAACACATTTCACTCTCTCTCTCTCTCACACTCATACACCAAACTTAGATCCCTAAGGGATTTGAGAGCATTTGTGAAAAGTTGTCCACCCAAGTGATAGATCCACTCCTTCCCCTTCTTTGCACCAAAGGAATTCGTGATTTGAGCAAGTCTTGACCTTTTCCCCATCATTCTTGTTACTCTTGGAGGTTGGATACTCCTAGGCGGTAGGAGTATTTCGAAGAGGAATCGACCATTGTGATTACCCCCGAAAAGTTTGTGAGGGTTTGGAGACCACCCGAAGGTCTACCACTAGTGGTTGAGAAACGCCTTCGTGGTGTTGTCTCAAAGGGAGAATAGGGTGAACCTTCGTGGTTTTGGTGAGACTTCATGGTAACATCCACCTCTCTAACAGTGACGTAGCTTCCTTCCAAGGAAGTGAACATCGGCATACATCCTCGTCTCTCGGAGTTGCGGTTATCCTTAACCCTAACTTCCTACTTGTGGTTACTTGTCTCTTAGGTCTAGTTATATCATATTGTGCTTGCTTACTCACATATTTGTGTTACTCATTTACCTTGCTTAGCTCTTAGCATCATACTTGCAATTGTTAGGCTCACTCTCACATTTCGCATTATTGCCTAAAATTGCTAAGTAAACAACTAAAATTTGTAATTGTACCTATTCACCCCCCCTCTAGGTCCATCTCGTCCTTTCAATTGGTATCAGAGCCTCGTGCTCTATTCTTGTGGCTTAACCGCTCTAGAGTGAGATGAACCCCGATGGGACTCCCCTTGTTGCAGATCCGAATGATAGGGGTGCGGCTTCCATGAAAGTCAAGTTCTTCACTTCTGAAGATCTAGAACAGGCGCTTGCTAAACAAAAGGAGGAGAATGATGCTTCTCTTGAGGCCTTGGTCCAAATGAGACTAGCCACATTAACCACGATGCATGCACCACTTTTTGGTGGTGCGGCCTCAAGGCCAACTATGCCTACTCTTTCACTTGGCCAACAACCTCCTAGTAACGAACACTCAAGTGTTCCTTGGCTTTATGCTAGACCTCAAATAGAGAAACCAAAGTATAACCCTCAAGGCAAACCTCCTTTACTTGATGACACTGCCGATTTTGCTTTGTGGAGAATTGCTATGCAGGATTATCTTCAATATGGAAATGATGAGATGTTGGAGATCTTGTAGTATGGCTATCAAGCTGTTGACCCAAAGAATCTTACACCAAGAGAGATATATGACAAGAATCTCAATGACATAGCAACCATGTGCATAAGGACAGGTATGACTGACAAGCAAAGCAGACCATACATACACATCACAAGTGCCAAGGAATTATGGGATAACATTGTGAGGACCAAGACAGGTACCTCCACTCTCCGGCTTGCTCAATATGAAATTACAAGGGTCAATTGCAAAACTTTTGTATGGAGAAAGGTGAATCTCCCAAGCAACTCCTTGAGCGTCTCATGACTCTCATTGCTGACATCGAGTCTTGTGAGTGTGATAAGACACAAGATGGATTCAACTTGACTAAGCGATTTCTCATGGACAAATTGCTTCATGCTCTTGCTCCATATCATCACCAAATGGTGTGGGACATAAGACAACACCATGAATTCAAGTAAATGACTCCAGATGACATCATATCCACTTTCCAACTATTTGAAGAGTCAAAGGCAAATGCTACAGAACATCTTGCCATGCATGGTACCTCAACATCAAAAATCAATCTTGCATTGAAGGCCAAGCATGTATGTGAAGAAGAGGAAAGTGAAGAAGAAGAAGAAGAAGATGATGATGGTGATGGTGATGAGATTGACTCTGATGAGAGCCCTTCATATGAAGACATTGCCCTCTTTGTCAAGAAGTTTAGCGCGGGAAAATTCAAGGGAAGATTCTAGAAGAAGAAAGTGAGGAAATGCTACAACTATGAAGAAACCAACCACTTCTCCAAAGATTGCCCTTATGATAAGAGAGAGGATAGACCAAGGTTTCCCAAGACCTTTCCTTTGCCAAATCCTTTAAACTCCAACCTCAAAAAATAGAGATGGGAAAGAAATGGTTGCTCATGAAGAATCCAATCCGGATGATGTTAATGGTGTTGCCGGAGTTGCTCAAGATTCTCAAAACACCTTGAGGCTAGTCAACAAGAGTGGTGATGTTGTCACCTACAACTATATGAAATACTACAAGGGAAACGCTCATAAGTGCCTAATGGCAAAGGTCGTGGTAGAAGATGGAGAGGACCAAAACTCTTCTAACAAGGTCAAGGTAACCCCATGATCAAACCCTTCTCTTTTCAATCCTTCTACTCCTTGTGATGAGTATCTTGATGCCGAGGATAATTAAGATGATGATGATATAGATGATCCTATGCTTGCTAAACTAAATAAATTCATGTTCTCCCTCAAAGTAAAGAAGCTCACTATGTTTCGTACGGTTATGGAGATGGTGAGTAAGCACACCATCACCATTAAGGAACTCGAAACCCTCGTTACCAAGGAAAAGGAAAAAATATGAAATCCTTTAGCGGAAAGTCCAATATGAGGAAGCACGAGATGAACTATGCTTGAAAATTGGTGCAAACATTGATGTTCATGCTAAAGAACTTGCCTCCTTGAAAAAGGCTAAGGACTCTTGCGAACCCTTGGGTGTTTTTGGTAATTCATAACAACATATTGCTCATTGAACTAATATCCATTCAACTTAAATATTTCAGAAAGTTCAATGATTGGCATGGCATGGACTTGAGATGTGAACCCCTCAAAATGCTAAGGACAAAGATTGGCAAAAACTCAAGACTCTTCATTTTCATTTTAGTGATCCAAGATTACATTAAATCTATAGGAAAGCTGATACTATTAAAAGGGGATGAGGTGTTGCTTAATGGTCTACCTGCTCAAAGTGCTTAGTGATATTGATCCAAAACACTCAACACCTTTATCATTTCCACATATGTCAAAAACCCAAAGTCAAACTTGGTCCCACCGATTTGATCTATCCGGCGCCACCGAGTTCAGTTGACATAGCCACTGCCAGAAACCCTAGACAATTTGGTCACAACGATACGGATCTCGGTCTCACCGAGATGGCCTTGCAAACTCTCTGTTTCCCTTTGTAACATTTCGGTCTCACCGAAATGAGCAATTAGTCCCACTGAGTTTGCTTGACTAACTCTCTGTTTACTCTTTGCTGAAATCGACCTCAGCGAGTTCAAGCAATCGGTCTCACCGAGATAAGGTTTTGCCCTAGCCCAAGCACATCGGTCCCACCGATTTGATCCATTCAGTCCCACCGAGATTCCTAACATTCACATTTTGAACTAAATCGGTCTCACTGAGTTCTTCTATTCGGTCTGACCGAGTTGGGTCAAATGTGTGTAACAGTTGGATTTTGTGTGGAGGCTTTATATACCCCTCCACCCCCATATATCCATTTGTGGGAGATCCATCAGAATGTGCTACACTTCCACTACTCATTTTCTGAGAGAACCACCTACTCATGTGTTCAGACCAAGACATTTCAATCCAACCACAAGAATCTTGATCTCTAGCCTTCCCCAAGTTGCTTTCCACTCAAATCATCTGTCCACTATAGCCAAATATGTGAGAGTCGAGTGTTGGGGAGACTATCATTTGAAGCACAAGAGATCATCATCATCACACCATCTATTACCTTTTGGAGAGTGGTCTCTCCTAGATTGGTTAGGTGTCACTTGAGAGCCTCCAACAAGATTGTGGAGTTGAATCAAGGAGTTTGTATGGGCAAGGAGATCGCCTACTTCGTGAAGATCTACCCGAGTGAGGCAAGTACTTCGTGGGTGATGGCCATGGTGGGATAGACAAGGTTGCTTCTTTGTCGACCCTTCGTGGGTGGAGCCCTCCATGGACTCGCGCAGCCGTTGCCCTTCGTGGGTTGAAGTCTCCATCAATGTGGATGTACGATAGCACCACCTATTGGAACCACGCCGAAAATCTCCGTGTGTACATTGCGTTTGCCTTCTCCAAACCCTTCCCTTTACCTTATATGCAATGTTTTACTTTCCGCTGCTACACTCTTAGAATTGCATGTGTAGGTTGATTGTTTGACTTGTGTTAATTTGCTAAAATCTGGTAGCATTTAAAATTGGGAAAATGTTAGATTTTTATTTGGTCAAGTAGTCTAATCACCCCCCTCTAGACCTACTTTCGATCCTACAAGTGGTGTCAAAGCTTTGGTCTCCATTTGTCTTGATTTGCATAGCTTTGGTGATCATAGCCTTGGTTTCACAACCTATAGGAGAGTATGACATCCAGCGAGGGAAACTACCACCGTAGAGGTCCTTACTTTGATGGTACTAATTGTTGGGGAACGTAGTAATAAATTCAAAAAAAGTTCTACGTGTCACCAAGATCAATCTAGGAGATACTAGAAATGAGAGAGATGGAGAGCATCTTCATACCCTTAAAGATCGCTAAGAAGAAGCATTACAAGAATGCGGTTGATGGAGTCGTACTCACGGTGATTCAAATCGCGGAAGATCCGATCCAAGCACCGAATGGACGGCGCCTCCGTGTTCAACACACTTACAGCCCGGGGAAGTCTCCTCCTTCTTGATCCAGCAAGGGGAGAGGAGAAGTTGAGGGAGAACTCCGGCAACATGACGGCGTGGTGGTGGAGCTCGTGGTTCTCTGGTAGAGCTTCACTACGCTCAATAGAGGAGGAGGAGGAGTTGGAGGGGGAGGGCTGCGCCAGGGGCAAGGGGTGCAGCTCTCGTGTGCCTCCCCACTATAAATAGGGGTGGAGGGGGCTGGTTTCTTGCCCTCCAAGTCCATTGGGGCATTGGCAAAGGTGGGAGGAAAGAAATCCCATCCTTTCCCTTCCCCACCGATTGTTATCCCCCCTTTTTAGGGATCTTGATCTTATTCCTTCGGGATATGATCTTATTCCTTCTAAGGGGGGATCTTGGTGCGCCTTGACCAGGGGTGTGGGGCCTTCCCCCACTACCCACGTTCATGTGGGTTCCCCCATGCAGGTGGGCCCCATTCCAGAACCTTCTAGAACCTTCACGATACAATACCGAAAAATCCCGAACATTTTCCGGTGGCCAAAATAGCACTTCCCATATATAAATCTTTACCTACAGACCATTCTGGAACTCCTTGTGACATCCGGGATCTCATCAGAGACTACGAACAACTTTTAGTAACCACATACAATTCCCATTATAACTCTAGCGTCACTGAACCTTAAGTGTGTAGACCCTACGGGTTCGGGAACCATGCAGACATGACCGAGATGCCTCTCCGGACAATAACCAATAGCGGGATCTGGATACCCATATTGGCTCCCACATGTTCCACAATGATCTCATTGGTTGAACCACGACGTCGGGGATTCAATCAATCCCGTATACAATCCCTTTTGTGCATCGGATGTTACTTGCCCGAGATTCGATCATCAGTATCCCTATACCTTGTTCAATCTCGTTACTGTCAAGTCTCTTTACTCGTTCAGTAACGCATGATCCCGTGGTAAAGTCATTAGTCACATTGAGCTCATTATGATGATGCATTACCGAGTGGGCCCAGAGATACCTCTCCGTCATACGGAGTGACAAATCCCAGTCTCGATTCGTGCCAACCAAACAGACACTTTCGGAGATACCTGCAGTGCACCTTTATATCCACCCAGTTACATTGTGACGTTTGATACACCCAAAGCATTACTACGTTATCCAAGAGTTGCACAATCTCATGGTCTAAGGAAATGATACTTGACAGTAGAAAAGCTCTAGCAAACGAACTACGTGATCTTGTGCTATGCTTAGGATTGGGTCTTGTCCATCACATCATTCTCCTAATGATGTGATACTGTTATCAACGACATCCAATGTCCATGGTTAGGAAACCACAACCATCTATTGATCAACGAGCTAGTCAACTAGAGGCTCACTAGGACATGTTGTAGTCTATGCATTCACACATGTTTTACGGTTTCCGGTTAATTAAATTATAGCTTGAACAATAGACAATTATCATGAACAGGAAAATATAATAATAACTAGTTTATTATTGCTTCTAGGGCATATTTCCAACAGTCTCCCACTTGCACTAGAGTCAATAATCTAGTTACATTGTGATGAATCGTATACCCATAGAGTTCTGGTGTTGATCATGTTTTGCTCGTGGAAGAGGTTTAGTCAACGGATTTGCGACATTCAAATCTGTGTGCACTTTACAAATATCTATGTATCTATCTTGAATATATTCACGAATGGAGTTGAAGTGATGGTTGATGTGCCTAGTCTTCTTGTGAAACATGGGCTCCTTGGCAAGGGTAATAGCTCCAGTGTTGTCACAGAAGAGAGTCATCGGGCCCGACGCATTGGGAATCACTCCTAGGTCGGTGATAAACTCCTTCATCCAGACTGCTTCTTGTGCTACTTCCGAAGTAGCTATGTACTCTGCTTCACATGTAGATCCCGCCATGACGCTTTGCTTGCAACTGCACCAGATGATTGCCCCACCATTCAAAATATACACGTATCCCGTTTGTGACTTGGTGTAACGCCCCGGATCTGATGCGCCAGGTGTTCGCCAGTTCTTCGCCGTTGTTGCCATGTCATGTGCTTGCGTGTTGCATTTTATCATGTCATCATGTGCATTTCATTTTGCATACGTGTTCGTCTCATGCATCCGAGCATTTTCCCCGTTGTCCGTTTTGCAATCCGGCGCTCCTATGCCCTCCGGCGTTCCCCTTTTGTCTCTCGTTGTGAGCAGGTGTTAAACGTTCTCGGAATGGACCGAGGCTTGCCAAGTGGCCTTGGTATAGCACCGGTAGACCGCCTATCAAGTTTCGTGCCATTTGGAGTTTGTTTGGTACTCCAACGGTTAACCGGGTAACCGTAAAGCCCCTCCCTCTTTGCAGCCCAACACCCCTTCCAAACTGGCCCAAGACCCATCTAACTCCCCTCCATGCTCTCGGTCGTTCGATCAGGATCGCGTGGGCGAAAACCGCTCCTCATTTGGACTCTCCTAGCTCCCTCTACCTATAAAACTAGACCTCCCACGAAATTTTTGGGTCATTCTACCATAACCCTAGCCATTTTCATCTCTCCGCCGCTGGACATGTCCGCCCCCGGCCGGACATGTCCAGCCGCCGCCCCACACCCAACCGCGTTCCGCCACGTGGCGCTCCCCGCCGCCTCCGCCGTCGGGCCCGCCCGGCCCGCACGGCCCGCGCGCGCGCCGCCGCCGCCCCCCGCGCGCCGCCCGGCTCCTGCGCTGGCGCCCGCCGCCGCCTTGCCGGTGCGCCGCGCCGCCACCGGGACCCCGCCGCCTCGGCCCTCCGCTGCTCGCCGCCTCCTCCCTGGCCCCGAGCGCGCCTCCGCCTCCCGCTCCCTCTGCCTCCGTCCCAACTCGCCGGCGGCGCCGCCCCGCGGCCTCCCGCTCGTCGCGCCGCCCGGAGCCCCCGCCGGCCGCCACCGCGCCCTGTAGGCGCGCCTCCCGAGCGCCCCACACCCCGCAGCCTTCGTCTCCACCCTCCTCCGCCGTTCCCCGCGCCGGATCCGGCGAGATCCGGCCGGAGGAGGTTGCCCCGGGCCCTTCCTCGCCATCTCCGGCGAACTTCTCCGGTGAACCTCGGATTCACGTGCAACTCCCGATCCAGATCTGGAAATCCCGAGGTTGAATTCCACCGTCTTTTTTTCCTGTCATATTTTCATGCCATGTTCGTTGCATCGTATCTCTGCATCCGTAGCTCCGTTTCGTGCGTGTAATATGTCAAATTGTTTGCCTCGACGAGTAAATCATTTCATTCCATTGCATCATTTTCATTTGAGGTCATCTTGATGCCTGAATCATTGTTGTAAGAGTGCTTCATGATGTTTTCTGCTGTCTGTTATCAGAACGAGCTCTTTTGTCATTTTTGCCATGATTGATGTGTGCATCCTATGAGGTTGATATCTACATGTGTTTTGAACTATGCCATGTCTTCTTTATAGTGGTGTATGCCATGTAATTTTGTGATCAATGTGGTGACTAGCACAAGCATGCAAACTAGGCTTCGTGATATTGCTGATTTTAGTCCCTATTCTGCTGTAATTTTGATGCCATGTAAACTTGATGCCACAGAGAGATCCATGCATATTTTGAGATACTTCAGTAAGGGTGTTTTGAACATATGGTTATTTTATATCCATTCATGCCCTTGGTTGTAATTATGGAGTAGTCTAGCATGTCATTTTCGTGCTCTACTTTTGCTTCAAAATGTTTCCTGGCAGATTGTTTATATGTTATTCAATTTGGCTAAGGTTGTTGTAGTTGATCCTTGCATGCTATGGATTTGTTCTTGACTTGGTTTGTTTCACAAACATGTCTCCTTGATGATGATGTGCTTATCTTGTCATGCAATGACTTGTGGTGAGTGAATCGAGCTTGTTAAGTAGGGTACATGATGTTGCTGTTTTGCTAGGCTGAATCTGTTATTTCGTGATGCTTTATAACCATGTTGCTACTAATCATTATATGCATAATCTGGAGATGTTCTATAAACATGTTTCGATCTACATGTCATCCTCTAACCATTCATGCCCCTGTTTGTATTTATAGGTTGCTGTAGCTTGTTCATATCTTGCTCCAAAGTTGCTTGATAATGTTGCTGTCAGCCTGTTAACATTAAGTTCAGTTGTTGACATGATTGTTGCTAGTGTTCCATGCACCCTATGACCTTGCTATTGCCATGCTTAACTTCACAAATATGCCTTCTTACTGTTGGGTGCCTTGCCATGCCATGTATTGCTCTTTAGAGAGTTGCAGAAGCTCATCTACATGCCTTCATAATTATGTTCCTGCCATGTATGAATCTGTAATAACAACTTGCCATGTTTACGTGGGTGCCGTCATATTTTGTGATCCTTTTTGGCTCATGGTCAGTAAGGGATTTTTGATCTATGAATTTAGTAGATCCATGCCATGCCTTTGTTTTCCATGATAAGTTCCTGTAACATGTTGTTTGATAGCTCTAAACATTGCATCGTGATGTTATTTTCTGCAAAGTCTGAAATTGTTGTTACTTGCAATCTTACCATGTGTGTTTGACCATGTTCTAGTGATTTCTGAAGATAGCTCAGTGTTTATGTTTTGTAATGCTTTACCTGCACATCATGCCCATGCCCTTTGTTATTATGTTGAGGTGCTGTAGCATATAGTTTTGATGCTTGCAATATGCCTATTTGCTGTTTTGGACAGATTGTTGCTATAACTTGTTTCATGTGTGTGTTGAACCGTTGCTCCGTTTTGAGTGTGCCCTATATGAAGCTTGCTTGATTTTGCATGTAGCTTCATATTATCATGTTGCATCCATGTTTTGAGGTGCTTGCTTGATGTTTGAGTGCATTTTGCATCAATGCCATGTTTATCTTGCTTTGCTCATATCTTCTAGGCCGTAACTCCGAACTAAATGAACTTTATATGTAACTTGACTAGAATCTCGTGTAGATCATCTTGGTGCATCTTAACTTTCTGTTTAACAACTTGAACATAAGGTTTGTTCAGATCTGGACCAACTTCGAAATTTGCATATGAGGACTTACCGGAATTGTTCTATGTTGTTCCCGGCCTCATTTAAACTTGCTTTGATGTGTTGTTCTTGTTTGCATCATCTCTTGCCATGAGTAGCTTCATGTAGCTTTGTCATGCATCATGTCATGTTCATGTGTGGTGTGTTTACTATGTTGTGTGCTTCTTTTCGATAGTTCCTGTTTCGTTGCGATCGTGAAGATTCGTTCGTCTACGCTTGGTTCGGCTTCATCAGTTCGTCTTCTTCATGGACTCGTTCCTCTTCCTTGCGGGATTTCAGGCAAGATGACCGCTACCCTGGATCTCACTCCTATCATTGCTATGCTAGTTGCTTCGTTCTATCGCTATGCTGCGCTACCTATTACCTGTTTATCAAGCCATCCCAAATTGCCATGCCAGCCTCTAACCTTTGACACCTTTCCTATGCAAACCGTTGTTTGGCTATGTTACCGCTTTGCTCAGCCCCTCTTATAGCGTTGCTAGTTGCAGGTGAAGTTGAAGATTTCTCCATGGTGGACAGGATTTTGGTTGGGATATCACAATATCTCTTATATTATTAATGCATCTATATATTTGGTAAAGGGTGGAAGGCTTGGCCTTTTGCCTGGTGTTTTGTTCCACTCTTGCCGCCCTAGTTTCCGTCATACCGGTGTTATGTTCCCGGATTTTGCGTTCCTTACACGGTCGGGTGATTTATAGGACCCCCTCGACAGTTTGCTTTGAATAAAACTCCTCCAGCAAGGCCCAATCTTGGTTTTACCATTTGCCTCACCACCACCTACTTTTCCCTTGGGAGTCGCTCTCTCGAGGGTCATCTTTATTACAGCCCCCCGGGCCAGTGCTTGTCTAAGTGTTGGTCCAAACTAGAGCACCGTGCGGTGCCATCCCTTGGTAACTTGGGTTACGTCGGTTCCTGTACGCTTCGCTTATCCGGTGTTGCCCTGCGAACGAGATATGTGCAGCTCCTATCGGGATTGTCGGCGCATCGGGCGGTCTTGGTTGTCTTGTTTTACCATTGTTGAAATGTCTTGTAAACCGGGATTCCGAGTCTGATCGGGTCTTCCTGGGAGAAGGTCTATTCCTTCGTTGATCGCGAGAGCTTGTCATGGGCTAAGTTGGGACACCCCTGCAGGGTATAATCTTTCAAAAGCCGTGCCTGCGGTTATAGGCAGATGGGAATTTGTTAATGTCCGGTTGTAGATAACTTGACACCAGATCCGAATTAAAACACATCAACCGTGTGTGTAGCCGTGATGGTCTCTTTTCGGCGGAGTCCGGGAAGTGAACACGGTTTCTGGGTTATGTTTGACGTAAGTAGGAGTTCAGGATCACTTCTTGATCCTTACTAGTTGGCGACCGTTCCTTTTTCTCTCTTCTCGCTCTTATTTGCGTATGTTAGCCACCATATATGCTTAGTCGTTGCTGCAGCCTCACCACTTTACCCCATCCTTTCCCTTTAAGCTTTGCTAGTCTTGATACCCATGGTAATGGGATTGCTGAGTCCTCGTGGCTCACAGATTACTACAACAACAGTTGCAGGTACAGGTTATGCGATGATCATGACGCGAGAGCGATGCTTGCCTGCGTTGAGTTCTTCTTCTGCTTCTTCTTCGATCAGGGGATAGGTTCCAGGTCGGCAGCCTGGGCTAGCAGGGTGGATGTCATTTGAGTTTCTGTTTGTGATTCATCCGTAGTCGGATGATGCTCTTATGTATTGTGATGTTGTATTCATGTGGCATTGTATGCCTTATGTATGTATCCCCATCTATTATGTAATGTTGATGTAACGATATCCACCTTGCAAAAGCGTTTCAATATGCGGGTCTATCCTTGGTGGGACCTTCGAGTTCCTTTTGGATAGGGTCGCATATTGGGCGTGACAAGTTGGTATCAGAGCCTCGACCGACCCTAGGAGCCCCCTTGATTGATCGTGTAGTTTGGCCGTTGTTGAGTCTAGAAGTAAACTGTTTTTCAGAGTCTAGTTATATCGGAGAGTAGGAATTCTTTTTACTCCTCAGCCCCTTCGTCGCTCTGGTAAGGAACCTTGACGTAGGTGTTTTGAATTACTTCTCTTCCCATTCAAAGTTTCTTTAGGATCACGCAATTGGTTTTCCGATCGTTGGTTCTCCGCTCTTTTTATCCGGTGCATTTCTCGTCAAGTCGACGCGAGCCTCTTCATCGTTGAGTTCAATCCTCAGTTGTTGTCTTTTCCCACCCGCCCACCCCTTCTTCTTCTAGAAACCGGAGTCCGTAATCGAGTATCCATCCTACTCGTGCGAAGTTTTGCTCTCTCTCCTCAATGATTTCAACCGGTGTTTTCTCTTCAAGATATTCGTCGATTTCCGCTTCCAAGATGATTTTGTTTTCCCGCCCTCCCACCCTTTTTCTTCCCGGAGTCTGAGTCTTTTTCGAGCATCAATTTCATTTGTGCGGAGGTTCTTCAGTCTTCCCTCAATCATTTCAATCGGTGAATTCTCGTCTCGGTGGACATTCTTCATCTCTTTTCTGGTGGACCCAATTCAAGTTTCTCGGTGTTGACCATATTCTTCTCCTTGGCTCAAGTGTTTTCCCTGCTCGTTCGCCTCTCGCCAATTATCCTTTCGGAGTGTTCAAGACATCTCAGGAGATTCGTCTGTCTTCGAATTAATTCGAGGTTGTCACCTCATTCGAATATTTCAATTGTTCCGGTGCATCTTCTATCTGTTCATCAATCCTTTTCAACGGTGCTTTCTCTTCAGTGGGCCCTAACCCACAGGTCTTTTCCCAGGATCTTACCTGACTCTTTAATTCCCCCGGAGCTATTCTCAAATTCTTTTCAAGCGTGATGTAAGAATGAATTTCATCAGTCACATGCCTTCTCCAAGATCGTTTTCAAACTCTTTTCATTGTTGGCTCAACCTCTTCGCTTGTCATTCTACCAGAGTATCTCAGTAATTCTGGTGGTGTTTCTCGTCGTCATTTGAGGATCGAAGAAGAGTTTTTCCTCTAAATCTTGTCCGTTCTCTTGAAGTTTCATGGTTCTAGCTTCATGTTATCCTCGAAAAATATTCCTTTTGTCAGATATTCTTTTCATCCATCCGGAGTATGTCAGGAGTTGTTTTTCCGTTTCTTTTCACCGGAGGCCATCTTTCCAGTTTTCGTTCTCTAATTCTTTCCGGTGATTCTTTCTCTTTCATCAGTCATTTTCGAATTCTTACGGTGGTTCATTCAAGATTCTTTTTATTTGATTATCATATTAATTCATTCGTTCTTTTCAATCCAACCGGTGGTTCATGAAGACCTTCTCAAGTTTGCGACATGTCTTTTCTCAATCCTTTTCAAGAAGAATAAGTAGTATGAAGAATCCACTGCTTGTCATCAATTTAATTTGATGAAGGATAAGTGAGGGAGTTCCGGACTAGGGGGTGTCCGGATAGCCAAACTATCATCATCGGCCGGACTCCAAGACTTTGAAGATACAAGATTGAAGACTTCGTCCCGTGTCCAGATGGGACTTTCCTTGGCGTGGAAGGCAAGCTTGGCGATACGGATATGTAGATCTCCTACCTTTGTAACCGACTCTGTGTAACCCTAGCCCTCTCCGGTGTCTATATAAACCGGATGGCCTTAGTCCATAGGACGAACAACAATCATACCATAGGCTAGCTTCTAGGGTTTAGCCTCCTTGATCTCGTGGTAGATCTACTCTTGTAACCCACATCATCAATATTAATCAAGCAGGACGTAGGGTTTTACCTCCATCAAGAGGGCCCGAACCTGGGTAAAAACATCGTGTCCCTCGTCTCCTGTTACCATCCGCCTAGACGCACAGTTCGGGACCCCCTACCCGAGATCCGCCGGTTTTGACACCGACATTGGTGCTTTCATTGAGAGTTCCTCTGTGTCGTCACCGATAGGCTCGATGGCTTCTTCAATTATCATCAACGACGCAGTCCAGGGTGAGACCTTCCTCCCCGGACAGATCTTCGTATTCGGCGGCTTTGCACTGCGGGCCAATTTGCTTGGCCATCTAGAGCAGATCGAAAGCTACGCCCCTGGCCGTCAGGTCAGATTTGGAAGTTTGGAACTTCACGGCTGACATCCGCGGGGACTTGATCCTCGACGGATTCGAGCCACAGCCGAGCGTGCCGTACTGTCACGATGGGCATGATTTAGCTCTGCAGCCGGACAGTACCCTGGAGGCCGCACTCGAACCCGCTCCGATCTTCGACTCGGAGCCGGCCGCGCAGACCAAGGATGGATGGCTAGACACCACCTCGGGGGCTGCAACCTCTACGGCGATAGAGCCGAACACCGATCTTGTCCCCCATGAAGCTCGTGACTCCGAGGTGCCGGACTCCTTGCCGGACTCCGGACCTCCCGCGCCCCCTCCAGTCGAATCCGATTGGGCGCCGATCATGGAGTTCACCGCGGCGGACATCTTTCAACACTCACCTTTTGGCGACATCTTGAGTTCGCTAAAGTACCTCTCGTTATCAGGAGAGGCCTGGCCGGACTGCGGCCAGGACGGTTGGGATGCGGACGACGAAGAAATTCAGAGCCCACCCACCACCCACTTGGTAGCCACTGTCGACGATCTAACCGACATGCTAGATTACGACTCTGAGGACATCGACGGTATGGACGACGATGCCGGAGACGACCAAGAACCAGCGCCCACCGGGCACTGGAAAGCCACCTCTTCATACGACATATACATGGTGGATATCCCAAAGGATGGGAACGGCGAAGGAATAGCGGAGGATGACCCCTCCAAGAAACAGCCCAAGCGCCGGCGTCAGCGGCGCCGCTCTAAATCCCGCCATAGCAAGAATGAGGATTCCGGCACCGGAGACAATAATACACCGGATAGCGCCGAAGACAACCCACTCCAGCAAGATCCAGCACAGGAGGAGGGGGACGCCAGCCCTCATGAGAGAGCGGCCGAAGAAGAGGTAGAGGACTATATGCCTCCCTCCGGAGACGAGGCAAGCCTCGACGACGACGAATTCGTCGTACCTGAGGATCCCGTCGAACAGGAGCGTTTCAAACGCAGGCTTATGGCCACGGCAAACAGCCTCAAGAAAAAGCAGCAGCAGCTTAGAGCTGATCAAGATCTGCTAGCCGACAGATGGACCGAAGTCCTCGCGGCCGAAGAGCATGAACTCGAACGCCCCTCCAAAAGCTACCCCAAACGTAAGCTGCTCCCCCGATTAGAGGTGGAGGCATATGATCCCGCTTCACCAGGAGACAATACGGCTGATCGACCACCCCGTGGTCGCGACAGAGAGGCCTCAAGGCCCTTCACTAGACCCGTACCCCGGCATCGCTCGAAAAGCACAAGGCCACAGGGGAACACTCCGGACCTGCGCGACATATTGGAGGATAAGGCAAGACAATCAAGATCGATCTATGGATCACGTGGGCGCCCCACGATACGTGACGATCACCGTCACCCCGGACACAGTAAGTCCGGCCGGGCCGAACACAACAGACAAAGCTCTTTTGAGCTCCGTCGCGATATCGCCCAGTACAGAGGCGCCGCACACCCACTGTGCTTCACAGATGAGGTAATGGATCATCAAATCCCAGAAGGGTTTAAACCCGTCAATATTGAATCTTATGATGGCACAACAGACCCCGCGGTCTGGATCGAGGACTATCTCCTCCACATCCACATGGCCCGCGGAGACGATCTCCACGCCATCAAATATCTCCCACTCAAACTTAAAGGACCAGCCCGGCACTGGCTTAACAGCTTGCCAGCAGAGTCAATCGGGAGTTGGGAGGACCTGGAAGCCGCATTCCTCGATAACTTCCAAGGCACGTACGTGCGACCACCAGATGCAGATGACCTAAGCCACATAATTCAGCAGCCAGACGAATCGGCCAGACAATTCTGGACACGGTTCTTAACCAAGAAAAACCAAATCGTCGACTGTCCGGATGCCGAGGCCCTCGCGGCCTTCAAGCATAACATCCGCGACGAGTGGCTTGCCCGGCACCTGGGACAGGAAAAGCCGAAATCCATGGCAGCCCTTACATCACTCATGACCCGCTTCTGTGCGGGTGAGGACAGCTGGCTAGCACGCAGCAACAACCTCAACAAAAATTCTGGCAGTCCGGATATCAAGGACCGTAGTGGCAGGTCGCGTCGCAACAAAAACAAACGCCGCATTAACGGCGATAACAGTGAGGATACGGCAGTCAATGCCGGATTCAGAGGCTCTAAACCCGGTCAACGGAAAAAGCCATTCAAAAGAACAACTCAGGGTCCGTCCAATTTGGACCGAATTCTCGACCGCTTGTGCCAGATACATGGCACCCCTGAAAAGCCAGCTAACCACACCAATAGGGACTGTTGGGTGTTCAAGCAGGCAGGCAAGTTAATTGCCGAAAACAGCGACAAGGGGCTACATAGCGACGACGAGGAAGAGACCCGACCGCCGAACAATAGAGGACAGAAGGGTTTCCCCCCACAGGTGCGGACGGTGAACATGATATATGCCACGCACATACCCAAAAGGGAGCGGAAGCGTGCACTCAGGGATGTATACGCGATGGAGCCAGTTGCCCCGAAGTTCAATCCATGGTCCTCTTGCCCGATCACCTTTGACCGAAGGGACCACCCCACCAGCATTCGCCATGGTGGGTTCGCCGCATTGGTTCTAGACCCAATCGTCGATGGATTTCATCTCACCAGAGTCCTGATGGACGGCGGTAGCAGCCTAAACCTGCTTTATCAGGACACGGTGCGCAAAATGGGCATAGACCCCTCAAGGATTAAACCTACCAAGACGACCTTTAAAGGCGTCATACCAGGTGTAGAAGCCAATTGTACAGGCTCAGTTACACTGGAAGTGGTCTTCGGATCCCCGGATAACTTCCGAAGCGAGGAGTTAATCTTCGACATAGTCCCGTTCCGCAGCGGCTATCATGCCTTGCTCGGACGTACCGCGTTCGCAAAGTTCAACGCGGTGCCGCACTACGCATACCTCAAGCTCAAGATGCCAGGCCCTAGAGGAGTCATCACGGTCAACGGAAACACTGAACGCTCCCTCCGAACGGAGGAACATACAGCGGCTCTCGCGGCAGAAGTACAAAGCAGCCTTTTAAGGCAATTCTCGAGTCCGGCTGCTAAGCGGCCGGACACAGCTAAGCGTGCCCGGAGTAACCTACAACACGACCACCTGGCACGTTCCGAGCACGCGTAGCAGTGCGGCCCCAACCCCAGCCCCTGTAAAACATTAAGACAGACCCTTCGCGTACTCCATTACGCTCTGAAGATACCATGGGCATGGGGCAAGGGGCTCGACCACGATAAGCCCAAACTGCGGCTCAACCGCACCAGGGGCTCTTAAGTGTGTCGTTTCTTTTTCTTTTCCTTTTATTTTTTACCCACAGGACTCCGTTCGTCAGAGGCCCTGTCCGGCAGCAGACATGCCGAACCCACGATACAACAGCCAGGGAAGGAGAAAGGCTACAACGAAAATCCAGGTGGTCTCCATTATGAGCATTAAATCTGTTTTATGCATTATTCCGTAGCCTACCCCTGGAGGGGGACATGTTAAACAGTCCCATCCCTTGCTTACCGCACCACTTGTATCGTCCTGCACTTACAGCAGTTTTTATTTGAATAAAGCAATGCAGCACATTTTTGCTTCTAATTGCATTTCTTTCTTACACATATGTTCATCTATGACATGTTGCATCCGTACGTTTTGGTACGGCTAAATACACCAGGGGCTTATGTTTCCCGCGTTATGGTGTGATAAGTCCGAACACTTTCACAAGTGCGGCACCCCGAACTTATAGCATTATATGCATCGGCTCCGAATCATGTTCTTGGGTCAATAGTTGGGTTTGCCCGGCTCCCATGTTTTGGTACCTTACGTTCCGTTTTATCGGCTAAGGTAGCACTGGGAGAACCACTGCGATTGCGCCCCAGTTGAGCTGGGTTAACGCCTCAGTGGAGAAAGCTAAAACTGACCGTCATGATGAGGCGAGAGCTGGTCGCTGTTCGAGAGGTTCTTTGCGAGTCCCTAAAGACTTATGCCGCTTCGAGCGAGGAGCCGGATTCTGTCCGGTCAAGGCGTGGATAGCGCCCCAAATTCGGCCTTCCGAAAACTAGGGGCTTCGCCGAAATTTAAAATTATAGAATTCTATGGCTAAGTGAGAGTGTTCAAGCATTATAAGTCCGGTTGCCTTGTTCGTTGTGTTGAGCGCCTCCCTAGATGGACCCAAAAATGGGAACAAGAGCGCTCGAGTTTATCCCGAACACCCCAGCACTCGTGGCATGGGGGCTGAAGCCGACGACTTGCCATCTCTCAGATTTGATAAACAGCCGCACAGAAGGTAATATTTTAAATTAACAAGCGTTGCTTAGCGCATATGAACCAAGTTTTCAGCGCACAGGATAACAAAATGCGAGTCTACTCAAATATTACATCTTTGGAGCACTCACCCGCAATAATGCGGGCGCCCTTCAGCACACTCCTATAATACATCTCGGGCGTGCGATGCTCCTTGCCCTCTGGTGGGGGGTCCGTCACAAGCTTCTGGGCATCCATCTTGCCCCAGTGCACCTTTGCGCGGGCAAGGGCCCGACGCGCACCCTCGATACAGGCGGAGTGCTTGATAACTTCAACCCACGGGCACGCGTCCACCAGCCGCCGCACCAGGCCGAAGTAGCTCCCAGGCATAGCCTCCTTAGGCCACAGCCGAACTATGAGGCCCTTCATGGCCTGTTCGGCCGCCTTGTGGAGCTCGACCAGCTGCTTCAGCTGGTCGCTAAGGGGCACCGGATGTCCGGCCTCAGCATACTGAGACCAGAAGACCTTCTCCGTTGAGCTCCCCTCCTCGGCCCGGTAGAATGCGGCAGCATCGGACACGCTGCGGGGAAGATCTGCGAACGCTCCTGGAGAGCTCCGAATTCGGGTAAGCAACAGGTAATTAACACTCACATGCTTACTTTGCATGAAAAATGCCTTACCCGCTGCTATTTTCTTCACCGCCTCTATCTCCTGGAGGGCCTTGTAGGCTTCGGCCTTAGCGGCTTTGGCACTCTCAAGAGCCGTTGCAAGCTCAGACTCTCGAGTCTTCGAGTCACGCTCCAGGCTCTCGTGTTTCTTCACGAGATCCTGGAGCTCTTGCTGTACCTCCGCCACCCGCGCCTCCTGTTTCTCTCGCTCGGTGCGCTCCGCAGCCGCATTGCGTTCGGCCGCGGCCACCGCCTCCTTCAGGGTCGCCACCTCGTTAGTGGCCCCTGCAATACCCCAGTTATCCTTGTCATTTTTCTTGCAACCAAATCCTTTTCTGTAAGGTACAATTTTCATAAGGTATTACTCACCTTCTTTTTCCTCGAGCTGCTTCTTGGCATGGCCGAGCTCGTTCTCGGACCGCTCGAGGTTTTCCTTCAAAGTTTGACCTCCGCAGTCAGTGCGGCAGAGGTCAGCAGCACAGCCTGCAATCCCATATTGACATATTTTCATGACTCCTGCGTTTATCTTTCTAAAGATCCTCAGTCCGGCTTTTCTTTCCGAACACCGAACCGAGCATCAGGGGCTACTGTCTATGCGGTACCATTTTACATATATTGAAATTCTTACCTCAAAGCCTGTTAGAAGGCTGCTGCAGGCTTCGGTCAGCCCGCTCTTGGCGAGCTGAACCTTCTGAATCACCGCACTCATAACAGTGCGGTGTTCCTCTTTGATGGAGGCGCCGTTGAGCGCCTCCAGCAAATTATCCGGCACCTCCGGTTGGACGGAGGCAGCCGGCGTCGCGGTCTTGCCCTTCTTCCGAAGGGGTCGCCCGCCGGACTCCGGAGCCACTATGGGTTCCGGGGCTGAGTCCGGTGCAAAGTCCGTGAGGTTGTCCTGCGACGCCTCCAGGGCCCTCTCCTCCTGGTGGGTCCCTTCCTGGGATCCCACCTCGGCATCGTCCGCATCACGGGGGGTGGAGGCAGTCGGAAGAGAATCCATATCCGACGCCCTTAAGGACCCGCTCGACGAAGTGGGGAGATCATCCTTAGGCGGACTGCAGGTGTATGCGGCATTAGAAAGACATAATGTGGCGGAAAACGAAAACCTTGAAGTTATTCGGGAGTTCGGATACTTACGATCTCGCCAGGGGCTTGGCCCTTGGAGGCCAGTCCTCGTCGTCGTCACTGGCGTTGGCGGAACAGTCCGGGGGAAGAGTTTTTCCCCTCTTGGACCCTTCGGCCTCCCTTGTTGGGGAGGCCTTCCTTTTCTTCCCTCCCCCCGCTGGGGGAGAGGCTTTCTTCTTCTCCTCCTCGCCTTGGTGGGAGGAGTCGGCCTCGGATTCATCGTCCGATAGCACCTGAAAACGGGAACTCTTCCGAGTCCCCGTGGCCTTCTTCTTGGCCTTCTTCTCCGGCACCACGTGGGGTGCCGGAGCCAGCAGCCCCGTTAGGCGGGCGTCAGCTGGGTCCTCTGGCAATGGGGCCGGACAGATAGCCTGTGCGGCCTTCTTCAGCCAGTCCTGTCAAAGGAAAGGGAGTTTAGATCCCGCATAGAGTCAAACTATGAATAACAAGCGTCCCGTAAAGGACAATATCACTTACCTCGTCAGCTGGACGCTGCGAGCTGAATCCGCGATCTTCGGTAGCGGATGCGGGAGCCTCGGCGCCCTTGAACAGCACCTTCCAGACCTCTTCGTACGTAGTGTCGAAGAGCCCATTCAAAGTCTGGTGCTGCGCCGGATCGAACTCCCACATATTGAAGCCCCGTCGTTGGCACGGGAGAATCTGGCGGATGAGCATGACCTGGACTACGTTGACAAGCTTGAGCTTCTTGTCCACCAGCTTTTGGACGCAGGCTTGGAGTCCGGTCAGCTCCTCCGAATCGCCCCAAATCCGGCCGCTCTCTTTCCAGGAGGTGAGCCGTGTGGGGATGCCGGATCTGAATTCGGGGGCCGCTGCCCATTCGGGATCACGCGGCTCGGTGATGTAGAACCACCCCGATTGCCACCCCTTGATGGTTTCCACAAAGGTGCCCTCCAGCCACGTAACGTGGGACATCCTGCCCACCATGGCGCCTCCGCACTCCGCTTGGCTGCCCTTCACAACCTTCGGCTTGACACTGAAGGTCTTGAGCCACAAGCCGAAGTGGGGCTGGATGCAGAGGAAGGCCTCGCACACGACGATAAACGCCGAGATGTTGAGAATAAAATTCGGGGCCAGATCATGGAAATCTAGGCCGTAGTAGAACATGAGCCCCCGGACAAAGGGATGAAGTGGGAAGCCCAGTCCGCGGAGGAAATGGGGAAGGAATACTACCCTCTCATGGGGCCTGGGGGTGGGGATGAGCTCTCCCTCTTCGGGGAGCCGATGCGCGATGTCGCTGGACAAGTATCCGGCGCTGCGCAGCTTCTGGATATGCCCCTCCGTGACGGAGGAGGCCATCCACTTGCCTCCCGCTCCGGACATATTTGGAGAAGGTTGAGGTGAGATGTGCGGGCTTGGGCGCTAGAGCTCGAGTTCGCAGAGATGGATAAGCCAAGGAGGAAGAAGGCGCAGGTAAAAAGGTTGGATCTTTATCCCCTTATATGGGCGGACAGAAACACGCGTCCCCACCGGCCTGGTAAAACTCGCTTATCCCCCAAGCGTCGCGATTGATGGCGCGGTTGGGTTACCCACGTCCGTATTGATGGGAATCCCGGAATAAGGGGAACACGATCTCTGCTTCGACAAGACGTGCCAAGGAAACCGCCTCGCTAAACGCGCTGAGATGGAACAATAAAAACAATTTGAAGGCTTGGTAGTGGTGTGACGTTACGCCACAAAATACGTCAGCAGATTGAACTTGTGTAATATTATTCTCTCTACGGTTGTATGTGGAATCTATTTTGCAGAGCCGGACACTATCCTGGTGTTCACAATCTTCTGTAAATTATTCGGAGGAGGAACCCGCCTTGCAATGCCGAAGACAATATGCGCGCCGGACTCGTCGTCATTGAAGCCTGGTTCAGGGGCTACTGAGGGAGTTCCGGACTAGGGGCTGTCCGGATAGCCGAACTATCATCATCGGCCGGACTCCAAGACTATGAAGATACAAGATTGAAGACTTCGTCCCGTGTCCGGATGGGACTTTCCTTGGTGTGGAAGGCAAGCTTGGCGATACGGATATGTAGATCTCCTACCTTTGTAACCGACTCTATGTAACCCTAGCCCTCTCCGGTGTCTATATAAACCGGATGGCCTTAGTCCATTGGACGAACAACAATCATACCATAGGCTAGTTTCTAGGGTTTAGCCTCCTTGATCTCGTGGTAGATCTACTCTTGTAACCCACATCATCAATATTAATCAAGCAGGACGTAGGGTTTTACCTCCATCAAGAGGGCCCGAACCTGGGTAAAAACATCGTGTTTCTCGTCTCCTGTTACCATCCGCCTAGACGCACAGTTCGGGACCCCCTACCCGAGATCCGTCGGTTTTGACACCGACAATAAGCATACAATAAATCGTATTCTTATTTCATCCAAGTGAGTAATCTTTTCCTTCGGAGTTTGTTCTTGATGAATAAATTCTAGTTCCAAGTGTTTTCTTTTCCGGAGTTCAAATTTCCTCGGCCATCTCGTCGGAACCTCCATCAAAATCATCGCAAGGCTCATCTTATTTTTTTCATCCTTCATTCTATCTCATCATCCTGTTGTTACAGGAGTTCTTCATGGCAGATCGTCATGATTTAATTCATTCTTTAAGAGTTCATGAAGATTTTGTTGGCGGAATTCAGATATCTTTTCTTCTTGCATCTCGAAGTGCAATTAATTCTCCATATTCTTTTGAAGTGGAGTTTTGCATTTCTTCGTTCCTCTCAGCTATCCGATCATTCCTGTTTGTGGCCGGTTATCACCTTACTTACTGAGATATTATCTATAAGACCACAACAAGCTTATTTTCTTCGTTGTTGATTTTCTCAACAACTCCAATCAATCCTTCCTTCTAAGTTATTTTCATTCAATTCATTCAATTATTTCCGGAGGTTTTGTGTTATGTCTTCATCAAGTGTCATTCCATCTTGTGAAGCTCGTGTTCTATTCATCCATGTTTCAGCCGGAGTGCTGCCTAAATCCTTTCAGTCTTATTCGTTTCTTATCTTGTTCTAACCGGAGTTGTTTCATAGTCTATCTGATTTCGGGAGCTTTCGATTCTTGTCATTCTCGTCGTTCCTCTCTTCTTCTCAAGTTCTCTTGATTATTTGCTTCTTCTCTTGAGTTCTTGTTTCACCTCATCCTTTTTCTCTTCCGTCTCGGTCCTAAGATCTTGGGACGAGATCTCTTGTTAGTGGAGGAGTGTTGTAACGCCCCGGATCCGATGCGCCAGGTGTCTGCCAGTTATTCGCTGTTGTTACCATGTCATGTGCTTGCGTGTTGCATTTTATCATGTCATCATGTGCATTTCATTTTGCATACGTGTTCGTCTCATGCATCCGAGCATTTTCCCCGTTGTCCGTTTTGCAATCCGGCGCTCCTATGCCCTCCGGCGTTCCCCTTTTGTCTCTCGTTGTGAGCGGGTGTTAAACGTTCTCGGAATGGACCGAGGCTTGCCAAGTGGCCTTGGTATAGCACCGGTAGACCTCCAGTCAAGTTTCGTGCCATTTGGAGTTTGTTTGGTACTCCAGCGGTTAACCGGGTAACCGTAAAGCCCCTCTCTCTTTGCAGCCCAACACCCCTTCCAAACTGGCCCAAAACCCATCTAACTCCCCTCCATGCTCTCGGTCGTTCGATCACGATCGCGTGGCCGAAAACCTCTCCTCATTTGGACTCTCCTAGCTCCCTCTACCTATAAAACTAGACCTCCCCCGAACTTTTCGGGTCATTCTACCCTAACCCTAGCCATTTTCATCTCTCCGCCGCCGGACATGTCCGCCCCGGCCGGACATGTCCAGCCGCCGCCCCGCGCCCAACCGCGTTCCGCCACGTGGCGCTCCCCACCGCCTCCACCGTCGGGCCCGCCCGGCCCGTGCGGCCCGCGCGCGCCGCCGCCGCCTCCCGCGCGCCGCTCGGCTCCCGCGCCGGCGCCCGCCGCCGCCTCACCGGCGCGCCGCGCCGCCACCGGGACCCCGCTGCCTCGGCCCTCCGCCGCTCGCCGCCTCCTTCCCGGCCCCGAGCGCGCCTCCGCCTCCCGCTCCCTCCGCCTCCGTCCCGACTCGCCGGCAGTGCCGCCCCGCGGCCTCCCGCTCGTCGCGCCGCCTGGAGCCCTCGCCGGCCGCCTCCGTCTTCGCCCTCCTCCGCCGTTCCCCGCGGCGGATTCGGCGAGATCCGGCCGGAGGAGGTTGCCCCGGGCCCTTCCTCGCCATCTCCGGCGAACTTCTCCGGCGAACCTCGGATTCACGTGCAACTCCCGATCCAGATCTGGAAATCCCGAGGTTGAATTCCACTGTCTTTTTTTCCTGTCATATTTTCATGCCATGTTCGTTGCATCGTATCTCTGCATCCGTAGCTCCGTTTCGTGCGTGTAATATGTCAAATTGTTCGCCTCGATGAGTAAATCATTTCATTCCATTGCATCATTTTCATTTGAGGTCATCTTGATGCCTGAATCATCGTTGTAAGAGTGCTTCATGATGTTTTCTGCTGTCTGTTATCAGAACGAGCTCTTTTGTCATTTTTGCCATGATTGATGTGTGCATCCTATGAGGTTGATGTCTACATGTGTTTTGAACTATGCCATGTCTTCTTTACAGTGGTGTATGCCATGTAATTTTGTGATCAATGTGGTGACTAGCACAAGCATGCAAACTAGGCTTCGTGATATTGCTGATTTTAGTCTCCGTTCTGCTGTAATTTTGATGCCATGTAAACTTGATGCCACAGAGAGATCCATGCATATTTTGAGATACTTCAGTAAGGGTGTTTTGAACATATGGTTATTTTATATCCATTCATGCCCTTGGTTGTAATTATGGAGTAGTCTAGCATGTCATTTTCGTGCTCTACTTTTGCTTCAAAATGTTTCCTGGCAGATTGTTTACATGTTATTCAATTTGGCTAAGGTTGTTGTAGTTGATACTTGCATGCTATGGATTTGTTCTTGACTTGGTTTGTTTCACAAACATGTCTTCTTGATTATGCTATGCTTATATTGTCATGCAATGACTTGTGGTGAGTGAATCGAGCTTGTTAAGTAGGGTACATGATGTTGCTGTTTTGCTAGGCTGAATCTGTTATTTCGTGATACTATATAAACATGTTGCTACTAATCATTCTATGCATAATGTAGAGATGTTCTATAAACATGTTTTGATCTACATGTCATCCTCTAACCATTCATGCCCCTGGTTGTATTTATAGGTTGCTGTAGCTTGTTCATATCTTGCTCCAAAGTTGCTTGATAATGTTGTTGTCAGCCTGTTAACATTAAGTTCAGTTGTTGACATGATTGTTGCTAGTGTTCCATGCACCCTATGACCTTGCTATTACCATGCTTAACTTCACAAATATGCCTTCTTACTGTTGGGTGCCTTGCCATGCCATGTGTTGCTCTCTAGAGAGTTGCACAAGCTCATCTACATGCCTTCATAATTATGTTCCTGCCATGTATGAATCTGTAATAATAACTTGCCATGTTTACGTGGGTGCCATCATATTTTCTGATCCTTTTTGGCTCATGGCCAGTAAGGGATTTTTGATCTATGCATTTAGTAGATCCATTCCATGCCTTTGTTTGCCATGATAAGTTCCTGTAACGTGTTGTTTGATAGCTCTAAACATTGCATTATGATGTTATTTTCTTCCAAGTCTGAAATTGTTGTTACTTGCAATCTTACCATGTGTGTTTGAGCATGTTCTAGTGATTTCTGGAGATAGCTCAGTGTTCATGTTTTGTAATACTTTACCTGTACATCATGTCCATGCCTTTTGTTATTATGTTGAGGTGCTGTAGCATATAGTTTTGATGCTTGCAATATGCCTAGTTGCTGTTTTGGATAGATTGTTGCTATAACTTGTTTCATGTGTGTGTGTTGAACCGTTGCTCCGTTTTGAGTGTGCCTTATATAAAACTTGCTTGATTTTGCATGTAGCTTCATATTATCATGTTGCATCCATGTTTTGAGGTGTTTGCTTGATGTTTGAGTGCATTTTGCATCAATGCCATGTTTATCTTGCTTTGCTCATATCTTCTAGGCCGTAACTCCGAACTTTATATGTAACTTGACTAGAATCTCGTGTAGATCATCTTGGTGCATCTTAACTTGCTGTTTAACAACTTGAACATAAGGTTTGTTCAGATCTGGACCAACTTCGAAATTTGCATATGAGGACTTACCGGAATTGTTCTATGTTGTTCCCGGCCTCATTTAAACTTGCTTTGATGTGTTGTTTTTGTTTGCATCATCTCTTGCCATGAGTAGCTTCATGTAGCTTTGTCATGCATCATGCTTGTTGTGCATCATGTCATGTTTATGTGTGGTGTGTTTACTATGTTGTGTGCTTCTTTTCGATAGTTCCTATTTCGTTGCGATCGTGAGGATTCGTTCGTCTACGCTTGGTTCAGTTTCATCAGTTCATCTTCTTCATGGACTCGTTCCTCTTCCTTGCGGTATTTCAGGCAAGATGACCGCAACCCTGGATCTTACTACTATCATTGCTATGCTAGTTGCTTCGTTCTATCGCTATGCTGCGCTACCTATTACCTGTTTATCAAGCCATCCCAAATTGCCATGTCAGCCTCTAACCTTTGACACCTTTCCTATGCAAACCGTTGTTTGGGTTACCGCTTTGCTCAGCCCCTCTTATAGCGTTGCTAGTTGCAGGTGAAGTTGAAGATTTCTCCATGGTGGACAGGATTTTGGTTGGGATATCACAATATCTCTTATATTATTAATGCATCTATATATTTGGTAAAGGGTGGAAGGCTCGGCCTTTTGCCTGGTGTTTTGTTCCACTCTTGCCACCCTAGTTTCCGTCATACTGGTGTTATGTTCCCGGATTTTGCGTTCCTTACGCGGTCGGGTGATTTATGGGACCCCCTCGACAGTTTGCTTTGAATAAAACTCCTCCAGCAAGGCCCAATCTTGGTTTTACCATTTGCCTCACCACCACCTACTTTTCCCTTGGGAGTCGCTCTCTCGAGGGTCATCTTTATTACAGCCCCCCCGGGCCAGTGCTTGTCTAAGTGTTGGTCCAAACTAGAGCACCATGCGGGGCCATCCCTTGGCAACTTGGGTTACGTCGGTTCCTGTACGCTTTGCTTATCCGGTGTTGCCCTGAGAACGAGATATGTGCAGCTCCTATCGGGATTGTCGGCGCATCGGGCGGTCTTGCTGGTCTTGTTTTACCATTGTCGAAATGTCTTGTAAACCGGGATTCCGAGTCTGATCGGGTCTTCCTGGGAGAAGGTCTATTCCTTCGTTGATCGCGAGAGCTTGTCATGGGCTAAGTTGGGACACCCCTGCAGGGTATAATCTTTTGAAAGCCGTGCCTGCGGTTATAGGCAGATGGGAATTTGTTAATGTCCAGTTGTAGATAACTTGACACCAGATCCGAATTAAAATGCATCAACCGTGTGTGTAGCCATGATGGTCTCTTTCCGGCGGAGTCCGGGAAGTGAACACGGTTTCTGGGTTATGTTTGACGTAAGTAGGAGTTCAGGATCACTTCTTGATCATTACTAGTTGACGACCGTTCCTTTTGCTCTCTTCTCACTCTTATTTGCGTATGTTAGCCACCATATATGCTTACTCGCTGCTGCAGCCTCACCACTTTACCCCATCCTTTCCCTTTAAGCTTTGTTAGTCTTGATACCCATGGTAATGGGATTGCTGAGTCCTCGTGCTCGCAGATTACTACAACAACAGTTGCAGGTACAGGTTACGCGATGATCATGACACGAGAGCAATGCTTGCCTGTGTTGAGTTCTTCTTCTGCTTCTTCTTCGATCAGGGGATAGGTTCCAGGTCGGCAGCCTGGGCTAGCAGGGTGGATGTCGTTTGAGTTTCTGTTTGTGATTCATCCGTAGTCGGGTGATGCTCTTATGTATTGTGATGTTGTATTCATGTGGCATTGTATGCCTTATGTATGTATCCCCGTCTATTATGTAATGTTGATGTAATGATATCCACCTTGCAAAAGCGTTTCAATATGCGGGTCTATCCTTGGTGGGACCTTCGAGTTCCTTTTGGATAGGGTCGCATATTGGGCGTGACACTTGGAGTCATCTGGATCTGTGTAAAAGCTAGCATCAATGTAACCCTTTACGATGAGCTCTTCAGCACCTCCATAAACGAGAAACATATCCTTAGTCCTTCTTAGGTACTTCTGGATATTCTTGACCGCTGTCCAGTGTTCCATTCCAGGATCACTTCGGTACCTCCCTACCAAACTTATGGCAAGGTTCACATCAGGTCTGGTACACAGCATGGCATACATAATAGAGCCTATGGCCGATGCATAGGGGATGACACTCATCTTTTCTCTATTTTCTGCCAAGGTCAGGCATTGAGCTGCGCTCAATTTCACACCTTGCAATACAGGCAAGAACCCCTTCTTGGACTGATCCATATTGAGCTTCTTCAATATCTTGTCAAGGTATGTGCTTTGTGAAAGACCAATGAGGCGTCTCGATCTATCTCTATAGATTTTGCTGCCTAATATGTAAGCAGCTTCTCCAAGGTGCTTCATTGAAAAACACTTATTCAGGTAGGCCTTTATGCTTTCCAGAAGTTCTATATGATTTCCCATCAACAGTATGTCATCCATATATAATATGAGAAATGCTACAGAGCTCCCACTCACTTTCTTGTAAATACATGCTGCTCATAAGTCTGTATAAACCCAAACGCTTTGATAATTTCATCAAAGAAAATGTTCCAACTCTGAGATGCTTGCACCAGCCCATAGATGGAGCGTTGGAGCTTGCATACTTTGTCAACATTCTTAGGATCCACAAAACCTTCTGGCTACATCATATACAATTCTTCCTTAAGGAAACCGTTAAGGAATGCCGTTTTGATGTCCATTTGCCAGATCTCATAATCATAGAATGCGACAATTGCTAACATGATTTGGACGGACTTCAGCTTCGCTACGGGTGACAAGGTCTCATCGTAGTAAACCCCTTGAACTTTTCGATAACTCTTAGCGACAAGCCGAGCCTTATAGACGATCACATTACCATCTGCGTCAGTCTTCTTCTTACAGATCTACTTATTCTCTATGGCTTGCCGATCATCGGGAAAGTCCATCAAAGTCCATACTTTGTTTCATACATGGATCCTATCTCGGATTTCATGGCTTCAAGCCATTTCTTGGAATCCGGGCCTGCCATCGCTTCTTCATAGTTTGAAGGTTCACCGTTGTCTAACAACATGATTTCCAGGACAGGGTTGCCGTACCACTCTGGTGCGGAACGCGTCCTTGTGGACCTACCAAGTTCAGTAGTAACTTTATCCAAAGTTTCATGATCATCATCATTAACTTCCTCTCTAGTCGGTGCCGGCACCACAGAAACATCTTCCTATGCCGCTCTACTCTCTGGTTCAAGAGGAGGTACCTCATCAAGTTCTACTTTCCTCCCACTTCCTTCTTTCGAGAGAAACTCTTTCTCCAAAAAGGATCCATTCTTGGAAACAAAGATCTTGCCTTTGGATCTGAGGTAGAAGGTATACCCAATAGTTTCCTTAGGGTATCCTATGAAGACGCATTTTTCCGATTTGGGTTCGAGCCTTTCAGGTTGAAGTTTCTTGACATAAGCATCACATCCCCAAACTTTCAGAAATGACAGCTTAGGTTTCTTCCCAAACCATAATTCATACGGTGTCATATCAACGGATTTAGACGGTGCCCTATTTAAAGTTAATGTGACAGTCTCTCAAGCATAACTCTAAAATGATAGCGGTAGATCGGTAGGAGACATCATAGATCGCACCATATCCAATAGAGTGCGATTATGATGTTTGGACACACCATTACACCGAGGTGTTCCAGGCGGCTTGAGTTGTGAAACAATTCCACATTTCCTTAAGTGCGTGCCAAACTCGTGACTCAAATATTCTCCTCCACGATCTGATCATAAGAACTTTATTTTCCTGTCACGTTGATTCTCTACCTTGCTCTGAAACTCCGTGAACTTTCCAAAGGTCTCAAACTTGTGTTTCATTAAGTAGACATACCCATATCTACTTAAGTCATCAGTGAGGGTGAGAACATAACAATAGCCCCCGCGAGCCTCAATGCTCATTAGACCGCATACATCAGTATGTATTATTTCCAATAAGTTGGTTGCTCGCTCCATTGTTCTGTAGAACAGAGTCTTGGTCATTTTGCCCATGAGGCATGGTTCGCACGTGTCAAATGATTCATAATCAAGAGACTCCAAAAGTCCATCTGCATAGAGTTTCTTCACGCATTTGACACAAATGTGACCAAGGCGACAGTGGCACAAGTATGTGGGATTATCATTATTAACCTTACATCTTTTGGCATTCACACTATGAATATGTGTAACATCACGTTCGAAATTCAATAAAAATAAACCATTGACCAGTGGGGCATGACCATAAAACATATCTCTCATATAAATAGAACAACCATTATTCTCAGATTTAAATGAGTAGCCATCTCGCATTAAATGAGATCCATATACAATGTTCATGCTCAAAGCTGGTACTAAATAAAAATTATTGAGGTTTAAAACTAATCCCGAAGATAGATGTAGAGGTAGCGTGCCGATAGCGATCACATCGACCTTGGAACCATTCCCGACACACATCGTCACCTTGTCCTTCGCCAGTCTCTGCTTATTCCACAGCTCCTGTTTTGAGTTACAAATGTGAGCAACCGCACCAGTATCAAATACCCAGGAGCTACTACGAGCGCTGGTAAGGTACACATCAATAACATGTATATCATATATACCTTTGGTGTTGCCGGCCTTCTTATCCGCTAAGTACTTGGGGCAGTTCCGTTTCCAGTGACCATTTCCCTTGCAATAAAAGCACTCAGTCTCAGGCCTGGGTCCATTCTTTGGCTTTTTCTTCCTAGCAACTGACTTACCGGGCGCGGCAACTCCCTTGCCGTCCTTCTTGAAGTTCCTCTTTCCCTTGACTTTCTTGAAACTAGTGGTCTTATTCACCATCAACACTTCACCTTCGCTGATTTCAGCATTGAATATAACTCAGGAATGAACTTCTCCATCTCTTGCATATTTTAGTTCATCACAAAGCTCTTGTAGCTAGGTGGAAGCGACTGGAGGATTCTGTCAATAATTGAGTCATCTGGAAGATTAACTCCCAGTTGAGACAAGCAGTTGTGCAACCCAGATATTTTGAGTATATGCTCGCTGACAGAACTATTTTCCTCCATCTTACAACTGTAGAACTTGTCAGAGACTTCATATCTCTCAACCCGAGCATGAGCTTGGAAAACCATTTTCAGCTCTTGGAACATCTCATATGCTCTATGTTGGTCAAAACGCTTTTGGAGCCCCGGTTCTAAGATGTAAAGCATGCGCACTGAACCAGGGAGTAATCACCACTACGCGACTGCCAGGCATTCATAACGTCTTGAGTTGCTGGGAAAATGGGTGCGTCACCTAGCGGTGCTTCAAGGACATATGCTTTCTTGGCAGCTATGAGTATGATCCTCAAGTTCCGGACCCAATCCGTATAGTTGCTAGCATCGTCTTTCAGCTTGGTTTTCTCTAGGAACGCGTTGAAGTTGAGGGCAACATTAGCGTGGGCCATTGGATCTACATGATAGATTGTAAAGACAATTTTATACTAAGTTCATGATAATTCAGTTCATCTAATCAAATTATTTAATGAACTCCCACTCAGATAGACACCCCTCTAGTCATCTAAGTGATACATGATCCGAATCGACTAGGCCGTGTCCGATCATCACGTGAGACGGACTAGTCATCAACGGTGAACATCTCCATGTTGATCGCATCTACTATACGACTCATGTTCGACCTTTCGGTCTCTCGTGTTCAGAGGCCATGTTTTTACATGCTAGGCTCGTCAAGTCAACTTAAGTGTTTCGCATGTGTAAATCTGGCTTACACCCGTTGTATGCGAACGTTAGAATCTATCACACCCGATCATCACGTGGTGCTTCGAAACAACAAACTTTCACAATGGTGCATAGTTAGGGGGAACACATTTCTTGAAATTTTAGTAAGGGATCATCTTATTTATGCTACCGACATTCTAAGCAAATAAGATGTAAACATGACAAACATCACATGCAAATCATAAAGTGATATGATATGGCCAATATCATCTTGCGCCTTTGATCTCCATCTTCGAGGTGCGACATGATCACCATCGTCACCGGCATGACACCATGATCTCCATTATCATGATCTTCACCATCGTGTCTTCATGAAGTTGTCTCGCCAACTATTACTTCTACTACTATGGCTAACAGTTAGAAATAAAGTAAAGTAATTACATGGCGTTTATATTGACTCGCAGGTCATACAATAAATTAAGACAACTCCTATGGCTCCTGTCGGTTGTCACACTCATCGACATGCAAGTCATGATTCCTATTACAAGAACATGATCAATCTCATACATCACATATATAATTCATCAAATCCTTTTGGCCATATCACATCACATGGCATACCCTGCAAAAACAAGTTAGACGTCATCTAACTGTTGTTGCATGTTTTACGTGGCTGCTATGGGTTTCTAGCAAGAACGTTTCTTACCTACGCAAAAGCCACAATGGTGATATGCCAATTGCTATTTACCCTTCGTAAGGATCCTCTTCATCGAATCTGATTCGACTAAAGTGGGAGAGACAGACACCCGCTACCCACCTTATGCAACAAGTGCATGTCAGTCGGTGGAACCTGTCTCACGTAAGCGTACGTGTAAGGTCGGTCCGGGCCGCTTCATCCCACAATGTCGCTGAATCAAGATAATACTAGTAACGGTAAGCAAAATGACCAAATCATCGCCCACAACTACTTGTGTTCTACTCGTGCATAGAATCTATGCATAGACCTAGCTCATGATGCCACTATTGGGGAATGTAGTAATAAACACAAAAATTTCCTACATGTCACCAAGATCAATCTAGGAGATGCTAGCAACGAGAGAGAGGGAGTGCATCTTCATACCCTTGAAGATTGCTAAGCGGAAGCGTTACAAGAACGCGGTTGATGGAGTCGTACTCGTGGCGATTCAAATCGCGGAAGATCCAATCCAAGCGCCGAACGGACGGCACCTTTGTGTTCAACACACGTACAACCCGGGGACGTCTCCTCCTTCTTGATCCAGCAAGGGAAGCGGAGAAGTCGAGGGAACTTCGGCAACACGACGGCATGGTGGTGGAGCTCGTGGTTCTTCGGTAGAGCTTTGCTACGCTCAACGGAGGAGGAGGAGTTGGAGGGGGGGGGGGGGGGGTTGCCCCAGGGGCAAGGGGTGTAGCTCCCATGTGCCTCCCCACTATATATAGGCGTGGAGGGGGCTGGTTTCTTTCCCTCCAAGTGCATTGGGGCGTTGGCAAAGGTGGGAGGAAATAAATCCCATCCTTTCCCTTCCCCACTGATTGTTATCCACCCTTTTTAGGGATCTTGATCTTATCCCTTCGGGATATGATCTTATTTCTTCTAGGGGGGGGGGTCTTGGTGCGCCTTGACCAGGGGTGTGAAGCCTTGCCCCCACTACCCACGTTCATGTGGGTCCCCCCATGCAGGTGGGCCCCATTCCGGAACCTTCTAGAACCTTCCCGGTACAATACCGAAAAATCCTGAACATTTTCCGGTGGCCAAAATAGGACTTCCCATATATAAATCTTTACCTCCGTACCATTCCGGAACTCCTCGTGACGTCCAAGATCTCATCCAACACTCCGAAGAACTTACGGTAACCACATACAATTCCCATTACAACTGCATCACTGAACCTTAGTGTAGACCCTATGGGTTCGGGAACCATGCAGACATGACCGAGATGCCTCTCCGTCCAATAACTAATAGTGGGATTTGGATACCCATATTGGCTCCCACATGTTCCACAATGATATCATCGGATGAACCACGATGTCGGGGATTCAATCAATCCCGTATACAATTCCCTTTGTCCATCGGTATGTTACTTGCCCGAGATTCGATTGTTGGTATCCCTATACCTTGTTCAATCTCGTTACCAGCAAGTCTCTTTACTAGTTCCGTAACGCATGATCCCGTGGCTAACTCATTAGTCACATTGAGCCCATTATGATGATGCATTGCCGAGTGGTCCCAGAGATACCTCTCTGTCATACAGAGTGACAAATCCCAGTCTCCATTCGTGCCAACCCAACAGACAATTTCGGAGATACCTGTAGTGCACCTTTATAGCCACCCAGTTATGTTGTGACGTTTGATACACCTAAAGCATTCATACGGTATCCGGGAGTTGCACAATCTCATGGTCTAAGTAAATGATACTTGACATTAGAAAAGCTCTAGCAAACGAACTACGTGATCTTGTGCTATGCTTAGGATTGGGTCTTGTCCATCACATCATTCTCCTAATGATGTGATCCCATTATCAACGACATCCAATGTCCATGGTCAGGAAACCACAACCATCTATTGATCAACGACCTAGTCAACTAGAGGCTCACTAGGGACATGTTGTAGTCTATGCATTCACACATGTATTACGGTTTCTGGTTAATACAATTATAGCATGAACAATAGACAATTATCATGAATAAGGAAATATAATAATAACTATTTTATTATTGCCTCTAGGGCATATTTCCAACACTAATTTTGCTAGTTGGAAGCATAAAAATGAAAATGCATATTCTTGGTCATAACCCCGCAGTTTGGGCTATTGTGAGTATTGGCTTGCAAGGTGAATACTTCGAGGATGGAAGAGAACCAGATCGTGAAGTGTTCGTGGAAGAATCGAAGATGTTGCAATACAATGCTCAAGCTTGTGATATTGTCTTCAACGGATTGTGCCCCGAAGAATTCAACAAAATCAGCCGCCTTGAGGATGCAAAGGAAATTTGGGATACTTTGGTTGATATGCACGAAGGTACCGAGTCCGTCAAGCAATCCAAATTGGATGTGCTTCAAAGCCAACTTGACAAGTTCAAAATGAAGAATGGTGAAGGAGTCGCTGAGATGTACTCTAGGCTTGTTCTCGTCACAAATGAGATTGCCAGCTTAGGAAGCAAGGAGATGACCGACAAATTCATCATCAAGAAGATCCTAAGAGCCTTGGATGGAAAATATGATACTGTGTGCACCTTGATCCAAATGATGCCCAACTACAAAGATCTCAAGCCAACGGAAGTCATTGGTAGAATTGTTGCTCCTGACATGTCACTCAAGGATAAGGAAGAGCTCCACAACAAGTCAAGCGGTGCTTATAAAGCTTCATGTGATGCTCCTACAACATCAAGTGAGAAACAAGTCTTCAATGAAAAATTGAGCTTAATGGTGAAGAACTTCAAAAAATTCTACAAGAGTAGAAGCAAAGAGAGAAGTTCCAAGTCAAGATCCTACAATGACAAAAGATCTTCTAGTCGTGATCATAATTGCTACAATTGTGGAAGACCCGAACATTACTCCAATGAGTGTATGGCTCCCTACAAGAGAAGAGAATATTCACCTAAAAGGAGAAGTAAAAGAGACGAATCACCACCAAGAGAGAGAAGGAGTAGAGATGATCGTTATGAACGAAAACCTTCACGTAGAAGCAAGGATTCGGAAAGGAAGGACAAGTCATCAAAGATCTATACAAGATGAAGACATCAAGCTCACGTTGGTGAATGGGTATCCGAGAGAAGTTATCACTCCGACTCCGAATATACTCAAGATGAAGGTGTTGCCGGTCTTGCACTTATGTCATCCAACTCCTACAACATATTTGACTCACCAAATTTGAGAATTGGAAGATGCTTCATGGCTAAAGGCCCTAAGGATCACACCCCGAGTATGTTGATTTCAATAGTGATGAAGATGATTTGCTAGGTGATTATGATTTACTTGTTGACAACACTAGTGATGAAAACTATGATGAAATTGCTATTAATCATGCTAATCAAGATGAAACGAATGACAATGATAAGAAGGAGATTGAGCGTCTAACTAAAGAACAAGATACTCTTAAGTTAGCTTTTAAAGACTCATGAGAAGCTCAATTTAGAGCAAGAGTATGGGTTCTTAAAAGCAATCAATGATGATCTTCAAAAGAAAAGTTCTTCTTACCTTTACAACCATTTACTCTTGTCTACTTATATGGCACAAGTAAAATCTAGCAACAAGAGCAAGAACGATTCTTCTTCTAGTAATAACAATAATCATGTTAAATACAATATTGTTGCTTCTAGTAGTTCTCTTGATTCCACTGATGATTCTCTTAGCCAAGTTACACTTGAGAAAGAAAATAGCTTATTGAAGGGAATTATAGAGAAAGGTGTTTATAAGAGGCTTGCTGAAAGTAAGAAATTTGAGGAAATTGTGCGCAAGCAAGGAAGGCACCGGAAGAATCAAGGTGTTGGTTTTGAACGAAGTTCAATGCCAATGGAGTTGACTGGGAAGAAGATCAATACCCCAAGATGAAGTTTTTTCCTCAACAAGAGAAGTATGACCCCACTTCTTTCAAGGGAACTCAAGATCAAGATGATCTTCCACCACAAGACCACAAGCTAAAATGCAAGGATAAGCTTCAAGAAGAGATTGATTCATTTGAAGAAGCTCCCAAGGCCTTGGTCAAGTGGGTTCCCAAGACTACGTCAAGTTCTACTTCATCAAGTATGATTACAACTACAAGGATTCCCGTCAAGTTGATGCGGATCCGAAAGAAGAAGAACTAGAAAGTTCTTGATAGTGACTCCGCCAACATACTTCACTCATATTCATTTTGGCAAGGACAAGTGCAATCAATTTCATATCTTGCACTAGTTCAAGGAGTCACAAACCCTCTTCTTGGTAAGACAAGGGATAAGGTAACCTAATGCTTTCATGGACATCATCATATGTGTGTTTCACTCTATGTCTATGGATATTCTTTTGTGTTCCTTGTGGGACTAACTCATGTATGTATTGAAAGTGCAACTCACTCCAATGGATTGCTCCAAATGATCTACATCAACATTGAGCATCCACATCTTCAACACCTACATGAAGTCATCATCGAAAAAACCCAAGGTTAGTTCATCCCTCTAAGGGATGATATCACATCTAGGAGGAGCTTGATACGTCTCCAACGTATCTATAATTTTTGATTGTTCCATGCTATTATATTACTTGTTTTGGATGTTTATGGGCTTTACTTTACACTTCTATATCATTTTTGGGATTAATCTACTAACCGGAGGCCCAACCCATATTGATGTTTTCTTGCCTATTTTAGTATTTCAAAGAAAATGAATATCAAACGGAGTCCAAATGGAATGAAACCTTCGGGAAACTTATTTTTGGAACAGAAGCAATCCAGGGAACTTGGAGTGCAAGCCAGGGAAGCTTCAAGGAGGCCACGAGGGTGGGGGGCTCCCCCCTACTAGGCACGCCCCCCTGTCTCATGGGCCCATCGAGCGTCCACTGACCGACTTCTTTCGCATATATATCTCCATATACCCTAAAACCTTCAGAGACGAAGATAGATTGGGAGTTCCGCCGCTGCAAGCCTCTATAGCCACCAAAACCCAATCGAGACCCTGTTCCGGCACCCTGTCGGAGGGAGAGATCCTTCACCGGTGGCCATCTTCATCATCCCGGCGCTCTCCATGACGAGGAGGGAGTAGTTCACCCTCGGGGCTGAGGGTATGTACCAGTAGCTATGTGTTTGATCTCTCTCTCTCTCTCTCGTGTTCTTGATTTGGCACGATCTTGATGTATCGCAAGCTTTGCTACTATAGTTGAATCTTATGATGTTTCTCCCCCTCTACTCTCTTGTAATGGATTGAGTTTTCCCTTTGAAGTTATCTTGTCGGATTGAGTCTTTAAGGATTTGAGAACACTTGGTGTATGTCTTGCCGTGCTTATCTGTGGTGACAATGGGATATTCACGTGATCTACTTGATGTATGTTTTGGTGATCAACTTGCGGGTTCCATGAACCTATGCATAGGGGTTGGCACATGTTTTCGTCTTGACTCTTCGATAGAAACTTTGGGGCACTCTTGGAAGTTCTTTGTGTTGGTTGAATAGATGAATCTGAGATTGTGTGATGCATATCGTATAATCATACCCACGGATACTTGAGGTGAAAATGGAGTATCTAGGTGACATTAGGGTTTTGGTTGATTTGTGCCTTAAGGTGTTATTCTAGTATGAACTCTATGATAGATCGAACGGAAAGAATAGCTTCATGTTATTTTACTACGGACTCTTGAATAGATAGATCAAAAAGGATAACTTTGAGGTGGTTTCATACCCTACCATAATCTCTTCGTTTGTTCTCCGCTATTAGTGGCTTTGGAGTGACTCTTTGTTGCATGTTGAGGGATAGTTATATGATCTAGTTATGTTATTATTGTTGAGAGAACTTGCACTAGTGAAAGTATGAACCTTAGGCCTTGTTTCCTACCATTGCAATATTGTTTACGCTCACTTTTATCATTAGTTACCTTACTGTTTTATTAATTTCAGATTACAAATACCTTTATCTACCATCCATATAGCACTTGTATCACCATCTATTCGCCGAACTAGTGCACCTATACTGCATCCATATTGCATGTTTTATTTTATAGAAATCAATGAACTCACATGCTTCACTTATATTATTTTGAGAGTCTTAAACAGCATGGTAATTTGAATGAAAACTATCATAGAAGTGAATTGGATGCTACGATCAATTTGATGCTTGATAATTGTTTTGAGATATAGAGGTGGTGATATTAGAGTCATGCTAGTTGGGTAATTGTGAATTTAAAAAATACTTGTGTTGAAGTTAGCAAGTCCTGTAGCATGCACGTATGGTAAAAGTTGTGTAACAAATTTATTGCATGGGGTGCTCTTTTGATTGCCTTTCCTTGTGTGGAGGTCGAGGGCGCGCGATGGTTAACTCCTACCAACCTACCCCCTAGGAGCATGCGCGTAGTGATTGGTTTTTGATGACTTGTAGATTTTTGCAATAAGTATATGAGTTCTTTTTGACTAATGTTGAGTCCATGGATTATACGCACTTTTATCTTTCCATCATTGCTAGCCTCTTCGGTACCGTGCATTGCCCTTTCTCACCTTGAGAGTTGGTGCAAACTTCATCGGTGCATCCAAACCCCGTGATATGATACGCTCCATCACACATAAACCTCCTTATATCTTCCTCAAAACAGCCACCATACCTACCTATTATGGCATTTCCATAGCCATTTCGAGATATATGGTCTTCGGTTATCCCTAACCCTATCCCATTTACCTGTGCTTTACTTTGCTCGGTCGATCTTGCAAGCACCATATAGGTTGTATATCACACTTTATCATTGTTTGGGCTCACACTTTATGTTTCACATAGTCTAAACTTGCTAACAACTTAAGTAAATTTTAAGTTGGCCTTATTCACCCCTTTTAAGTCCATCTTGATCCTTTCAAGCGCACCTGCTAGGAGAGGAGAGAGAGAGAGAGAGAGAGAGAGAGAGAGAGAGAGAGAGAGAGTTCTTGACCCGATCCCTAATCTTCCATAGCGGTGTTGCAAGCTCGAGGGAGGGGAAGGAGCATGGAGGACCCTTATAAAATACTGGTCTAGGTTCCGTCCTACCCCTGTGGCGTTTGACACTTTGCCATGGTGGAGCACGTCGTCGCCGTGATTGAGAAGTGGTCGGTGGCTAGCGTCAGCTGCAATCCTGGCTATGCTAGTTGGGAGCTAGATGCATGTGAGGAGTGCATCGCCGGCGATTCGACGATAAGCTTGCATGGCTACTTGATATAGAGGAGGTCCTCTGATTCCCTGCCTAGCATGGTTACCGTGGTCGTGAAGGAGAAGCATGGGTAAGGTGGAGATATAGATGGAGTTCATGCTCATCACTAATGGTGACCGTAGAAGGACTTTGACGCCCAGTGTTGCGGTCAATACCAATCATCGCCATTAAATCTGTTGGATGAATGGTGAACTTGCTTCTTCCTCCCAGCCAAGAGCCAGATAGAGGCACTACATCTTCGTCTTGAAGTTCATGGCGCGGTACCATGGAGGGCTCGCCGCACCATGTGGTGTCATGCTTGGTGAAGACTAGACTAGATTCGGGCTTGAGATGCCACATGCCAGGGACCCAATTACGAGTTTCAATGACATTTGGCGGTCCTCTTTGTAATAACTAGGTACTAGTTTGTTCTTTCCTTTTTCTTTCAAGTCCTGTTGTAAAACGACGTGATCCACTTGTTTCTAGTTAATGCAACTTCTGGGTCCTTATGTACCCTTTGTTTGTTCAAGAAAAAACACATGGTGACGAGTCCTTCGAATTTAGTGCAATTGTAGGGAAATTTTGAACACACCCAAATGCGTCTAAGAAAATACAGACGCGTGCACAATACATGATCTGAACAGTATCACACTGATATATCTACTGTCCGTGCTTCCGATCATCCATACGGCGGCTTGCTGATCTAGCTCCTGCCGAAGGAGGCAGACGAGCCGAGCTTGGTGGCGCTGGCCCTCAGGACGTACTGGTGGTAGGCGGCGGCGATGGCGGCCCCGATGAATGGCCCCACCCAGAAGATCCACTGCAACGACATGACCGCAAAAGTAAGTAAGATGTCTGATAAATATTTGAATTAATCTCCTCCTAATTGCACTCTCTACAAAACTATGGGCATATATATGTAGAAGAAGATAGCAATAACTAGTTAGGCACGTTGCAGCTAGTAGATTTTGTGGCGTGATTGGATGGTAGTTGGGAGTGGGAGTGGGACGATATTAGGCAGCGTGTACTGCTGCAACAATAGTTTTGTTTGCAGATGTCATACATGAGCTACAAGAGTGTAAATAAAAACATTTCAAGGCTAATCAGTGGGGAGTTACATCGCTTGAGCTTGTTAATTAAGTGATCCTTATCCTGGGCCATTCTTCAAAATAATCTAGCTGTTCAGAGTTCTGATTGCTACTTTTGAACTTGGGAACGAGGAATACCACAAAGTTATGTCTAGTTTGATAAGGTATATATAGTCTATGGATGAGGAACACCACACAAGTTCTGTTTTTTTTTAAGTTTTATAGTCTTCGAGGTGATTGTGACCACTTGCTTACGAGCTGTAGTAATTAAAAGAGTAACCCACTAAATTAGCAGACATGGGGTAGTGTGTGGCGGTACGTACGTGGTCATCCCAGGCCTTCTCGTTGTTGTAGATCACGGCAGCTCCAAAGCTCCTTGCCGGGTTGATGCCGGTGCCGGTGATCGGAATAGTGGCCAAGTGCACCATGAACACCGCGAAGCCGATTGGCAGAGGAGCCAGCACCTGAACAAATCATTGCAACAAATTCAAAACCATATATGCAACAAAAAGTAGAGCAGTCTAGGAAGAAGACATGAATGTTTCCATATGCATGCTTGGTGAAGATGGCTCACCAAATCTAAGCAGTAAAAAATATTACTATTAAACAATCATATCAGCGAAATTTTTGACTTTCGCACTATGTCCCTGTCTAGAGAATCGAACGTGCTTTTTGTATAGCGTTATTCACAAGCGGTTTGCCACCTCACAGCTGAGTTGATAGATATAATGAACCAAATTAACTAACTACTCCCTCTGTTTCAAAATAGATGACCCAATTTTATACTAACTTTAATACAAAGTTGGGTCATCTATTTTGAATCTAGTCTATTTTGCTGTTCTGATGGCACTTCTTCATTTCGTCAGTCTCTCTTTATTGTAGCTTTGAGGCGTAGACTTATTTTGTCTCAGTTTGTTCTGGTCTGCCATCCTATCGGGTAGGCCTGATTGCTTGTAACAGTCCGTGTTGACTTGCGCTTTGCTCCGTTTTTAATAAAATGGAGCGGGGGGAACCCCTTTCGATCAAAATTTTTTGGAACGGAGGGAGTAGCTAGCAAGGGACTGGACTAGTGAGTAGTGACGAACTACTTCAGTATCAGTAGAGAATATTCAGAGACCTGCTTCATGCGTATTTCCATGCAAACTTCACTAGTTCATGGACGAAAGAAAATGAAATCAGTAGGCAGGCAGCGATAACTCACCGGGACGTGGGAGTCACGAGCGCTGCGCTTGGGGTCTGTGGCGGAGAAGACGGTGTAGACGAGCACGAAGGTGCCGATGATCTCGGCCGCGAGGCCGGTGCCCTTGGAGTAGCCTGAGCTGAGCTCGTTGGCGCCACCGCCATAGCGCACGTAGAAGGCGCTCTGGAACCCCTTGACGAGCCCCACGCCGCAGATGGCGCCCAGGCACTGCGCGATGATGTAGAGCAGCGCACGCACCAGCGACACCTTGCGCGCCAGGAATAGCCCGAACGTCACCGCCGGGTTGATGTGGCCACCGGAAACCCCGGCGGTGCAGTACACGAGGACGAAGATCATGCCGCCGAACGCCCAGGCGATGCCGAGGATGCCGACGCCGCTGCAGGCCGCGTCGGCAGCACTGGGGCCGGCGGGGTCTGCCTGGTGCTTGTACCCGATGACGGTGGCCACGGTGATGTAGAGGAAGAGCAGCGTGGCCACGAACTCGGCGATGACCGCGCGGTACAGGGACCATTTAGTCAGCTCCTCGGCGTCGAAGAGCGGCGCCGGCGGCGGGTCGGAGTAGTCCTTGGCCCCGTACTCCCCACCGGGGGGCGCCGCCTCGATGTCCTTGGCCATCGTCGCTGCCTCGACTAATCGACAAGCTAGGGTCGGTGTGTGTGCTAAGATGCTAATGCGCTGAAGCTCTGTGTAGTGGTGTGAGGTGACGGGGGGAGGTGAGGTATTTATGGCGGCGAGACGCGAGGCGGGTCCTGGCTCCCGGCGAAAGGCCGGCGTAGGGCGCTCGCTTTGGGATTAATTAGTTTATTTAGTGGCTGGGTTTATTAGTGGAAGCAGATAAGGGCGTCTCCCGTTAGTGTCTTGTTTCTAGGTTATAAACTTTGCCGCCCACAGCCCTCATCATTGCATCACTCTAGAGCAGCTAGCTCACTGGTGGCTGGCCCTAATACGGTGGAGCTTACTGGACATTCTTGGTTTTAGTTAGTGGCCCGGTTTACTTCCAGGACGGGTCGTCATCAGCTAAATTGGCTGTTGAGTGTGCTGTTAAGCACTGGTAAGTATCAAAATGTAGGCACGAGAAAGGCACAATTACTGAACTATAGATTGCACTCCGGAGCTCTGCGAAGAAAAGAACTTCTTAGCTACGAGGAAGCTGTTTCACTTTTACAGCATGCAGCAGCTGGACTGGAGATCAAACTGGCGACATTGCTACAGGTCATCAGTCTCACTGGTTCGCTACGAGCATTTGGCGGGAATTTTGTATCATTGCCATTTGTCTGGGTTCTCCACTAATGAACAAATGCTTAATCAGCGGTTTGGTTGTTAATCATGCACAGGCACGTCACAAGAACCACCACCCTCTAATTAAAGGGTTTTTTTTTTGGGTCTCTACTTAAAGTTTCTATCCGAAAATGTTGCATGATGTGGCAGCATCGGCTGTATGTATGTAGCAAGCTACCACTAGTCTAGAACAGCAGCCATCCTGATACACACAACCGGAACAGAAACTTGTGGTGCAGCAGCGTTTCCGTTTGCGCGCGTCACCACAGTTTGGACGCCCCTTTCCGCGTCCCGATCAAGCCACAGGGAGGAGCCCGCTCTGGTCCATAATCTCCAGAAGCTGCACGAGAGTTCGACCAAACCGCGACCTCCTGAGAACCCTCCCGGTTTGCATGATGAGGGGCTAGAAGCGTCTGTGCCCATGCCCATCCATGGAGGATTGAAATGCCGTTGTTTCGTGCACGAATTTGGCTTCCGGTCCAAGTCGTTTTTCATCAGCACGGGACCGAAAGTGAAGAAGCCCCATCAATGATCGCCTCCTCCCATCTTCTCCGATTTCCGTTCACGGGGCGGTGGATGGGCCATCCGATAAAATTGGGACGGTGGATGGATTCCTTTTTCGCTCCTGAAACGCGCGATGGCTCATCGCGGAAGAGTGCGCGCGTGCACCGCGGCCATAGACTGGCATGCGCAAGAGAACAAGAACGAGTACCGACCAATCCACCGGTGACGCTGACATATAGTATAATTTTTTGGAGAGGAATGGATGGGGTGAGCCGGACGGCTCCAGTCCTATTCAGCCCCAATTATTTTCTTGTGTTTCATGTTTTCAACAACTGCGCTAGCCAGGCTAGCATCTCTAGGGACGATGGGTTCTTTGGTTTTCTATCTATCTATCATGGAGCATAAAACAAAGCGGGAATTCGCTTCCATTGACAAACAAACAAACTGGTCGATCGGGTGGTCCATTATTCGACCAACCCGTAGCAATCAGGCAGGCAGAATTTATATGCCAAGAGAAGGATGGCTCGGCAATTAACAAGGTCCTTCGAATTCTTTTTCTTTTTGCGGGTGAAAATATTGTATTACTCAACTCACAAAGTTCATACAATCAGCAAGAGCCAGCTCTAATGCATCTGATGGGCCAGAACAAACCAAAGTCATAATTCTGCCCTCGATTCCAGCAATTTAGCTGAGTTATCACTGACCTTATTTTAAGTATGATTAATATGAGTAATACAAGTTAAACAAACACACGTAAGGTGCCTGAACTCCTTAATAAGAGAGAAGTAGACCGATCTATCCAATTCCCTCGCCTGAATCAAACTTGACTGCAATAACGGAATCCATCTCAATAATGAATGGCAGGCCATTTCTCTCGATAGCAAAGGACAGGCCTTCCATGCAAGCACAAAACTCGGCTTCAAGAGCATCACAGCAAGAGGAAAACTCCCTACAAGACGAGAAGACAATACTGCCTTTGACAAGACAGAAAGGTCCTTGGAATTCAACATAACTAGCAGTGTGGTCTGCACTTTTTCCGCGGCTAGATTGTTACTTGTTATATATGTGTGTGTTTTTACAAGTTTGTTGTACTTTGAGATGCAGGTGGCTATTATGAAAAATGGGTTGTTTTCTTTGCCATTTGATTACCTCAACACTCATGCACAAGGATAGCATGGGAAACTCGTGCCGAAGAAGGGGAATATCACCCGAAAACCTAATTCGGTGCCCAGGCTCATCTGCACCCGGTCAAAAAAATATATTAAACAAATACTAAAAAAAATCAAAAAAACAAACTTTTTTTGTGTGATAGATAATTCTATACGTGAGGTTCGCTCCAAATTTCAACTTATTATTTGGACATTTGAGCAGCTCTCAGCAAAAAAAATCGAGTCAGAACAGTGTGTGAACAGTAAACTTTTTTACAGATCCTGAATTTGTCTTTTTTCTGAGAGTTACTAAGATGTCCAAATGAGTTGAAACTTGGGGCGAACCTCACGCATACACTTATCTACCACACAAAAAAATTGGAATTTTTTGAATTTTTTTAGTATTTGTTTTGATTTTTTGTGTTAGGGGAGGGGGGTGCAGATGAGCTCGGGAGCAGAAACGCCGCACTCAATATCACCACGGTAGATGGAGACATACTGGCCACCACCATCATGGTGACACAACCTGAAAGATCGAGGTGTATCGGCTAGATGATGGTATAGGAGATTATCGAATATTAATCAAAATTGTTGTTTAGCATGAAAGCCGTGAGGTTTTTAAAGTGAAACTACTCTACCTACTAGCTAGAACAAACACCAAGCAAGAAGCATGTAGTATAGTAAGCTAGAAAGTAAAGAATTGTTGATTCTTTCTTGAAAAGAAAACAGAGTAAAGAGCTAGACCGGAGACATGGGATGTATCATGAAGTTCAAATCGTCGGCATGACTCTACGTCTATATTGGAGAGTCTTTGGATATGCTCTCTATTTTCTTGTCATACAAAAAGATTTGCAACTTATCTTTCAGTTGTTTCAAATCAGGCAGGGGCATTTTCTACTTGTTCCATAACTAGGTACATGTTTATTCTTAGGTCAATAAGAGAGGAAGACTTTTTGGGGTAGCATGGGACAATGTGGTTGTCGACAATTTCCCATAACATCGAGGAGTACCAAATTAAACCATATCAAAGCATAATGTTCTTGATTGCCTGAACAACAGTTCCTACTGGGCAGGTCCTGATGTCAGAAACTGGGAGATGGCTTTGAGCCAGTCAGAAGTAAGAATAATTTGCTGATTTGGTATTTTCCTATTTTCAAGGACAAATGTTAAGGAAGTGTGATTACCCTTCGGGTTTGAAAGGAAGTGCTATGGTGATAAACATTTCCAAGATGAAATCAACTTATTAGTTGCGTTTAAACTATCTATTGTCTAAGTGGGAGCTAGTAGAGTGACTGAATCTTTTCAACAAAGGGATGGCTTTGCTAGGGTGGCCTCACAGATTGGGAATTTTCAAGAGGCTGATAAGAAAGGTTTTTGGGACACTAAAGTGGTCAGTATTAAATGTGGTGTTAGGACTAGGAGCCTAGGTAAATTTCTTGGTATATATGAACATACTGATTATTCTCTTTCATTTAGCACACTGTTTTTGAGCTAGAGCAAGTCGTGGAGGAAGGAGGTCCCATAGTTGATTGGGTGGTGATCAAATTGTTTGAGATTGATAGTAGTATGTAGCAAGTAAAAGATCAAAGAGATCTTAAGAGGTCAAAAAATAAGCAGGGGGTAGCTATTCATGTTCCAATGGGCCCAAATACTAGTGAAGGAAAAAAGAAAAATGCACGTCGTCTAGATTTGGAAGAGGTTTAGTCCAGTCAAGCAAGTATGGATAGGAAAATGGAATTGAAACTTAGACAGAAAAATGTGGTTGAGAAAAATGTCATACTAAAGAAGAAATTGTAGATGAAGGGGCACCGGATAAGTTGACCAACACAAATCTAGATTAGGAGATGAATGAGAAAGATCTCGATCGGAGCAAAGAGGAAGAAGAAGAAAACGATTACAATGCAAGTGAATTAAGTGGAGAGAATGGAAATTTGTACCTTAGAATAGACAAAGATGATAGTATGATGCTCACATGTATGCAATGATATCACACTACAATACACTGCCATTAAGAAATTTAACAACAAGGTTGCTTATGAAAGCTCTAAAGATGTGGAAACTATGGAGAACATATATTACAACTAAGCTGCAATACCGGTGCTACTTCTTGAGCTTGCGTTGGTTTTCCCTTGAAGAGGAAAGGGTGATGCAACATAGTAGAGATACGTATTTCCCTCGGTTAAGAACCAAGGTATCAATCCAGTAGGAAAAGAACGCGCAAATCACCAATACCTGCACAAACACTCAAACACTTGCACCCAACGCAATAAAGGGGTTGTCAATCCCTTCACGGTCACTGCAAAAGTAAGATCTAATAGAGATTGATAAATAAAACTAAACAAAAGATAAAATATTTTTTTGGTTTTTTTTGGTTTATAGATCTGAAAATAAAAGATTGCAAAATACTAGATCAGAAACTAATATGATGGAAAATAGACCCAGGGGTCATAGATTTCACTAGAGGCTTATCTCATGAAGGCAAATAATACGGTGGGTGAACAAATTACTATCGAGCAATTGATAGAAAAGCACAAAGTTATGACGATATCCAAGGCATGATTATGCAATATAGGCATCAAGTCCGTGTCAAGTAGACCAAAACGATTCTGCATCTACTACTATTACTCCACACATCAACTGACTCCTGCGTGCATCTAGAGTATTAAGTTCATAAGAATAGAGTAACACATTAAGTAAGATGGCATGATGTAGAGAAATTAACTGAAGTAATATGATGAAAACCCCATCTTTTTATCCTCGATGGCAACAATGCAATACGTGTCTCGCTACCCCTACTTTGTCACTGGGTGAAATCATGCAAGATTGAACCCAAAGCTAAGCACCTCTCCCATTGCAAGAAATGCCAATCTAGTTGGCCAAACCAAACCGATAATTCGAAGAGAAATACAAATATACCAAATCATGCATATAAGAATTCAGAGGAGATTCAAATAACATTCATAGATAAGCTGATCATAAATCCACAAGTCATCGGATCTCGACAAACACACCGCAAAAGAAGATTACATCGGATAGATCTCCAAGAACATCGAGGAGAACATAGTATTGAGAATCAAAGAGAGAGAGAGAGAGAGAGAGAGAGAGAGAGAGAAGAAGCCATCTACCTACTAGCTATGGACCCGTAGGTCTGAAGTGGACTACTCACGCTTCATCGGAAGGTTAATAGAGTTGATGTAGATGCCCTCCGTAATCAAATCCCCCTCCGGTAGGATGCCGGGAAAGGCCCCAAGATGGGATCTCACGGGAATAGAAGGTTGCGACGGTGGAAAAGTGTTTTGTGGATGCTTCTGAGGGTTTGGGAATATATGTGAATATATAGGAGGAAGATCTAGGTCAGGTGGTCACCGAGGGCCCACAAGGTAGGGGCGCGCCCTCCACCCTTGTCGCCGCCTCGTGGCTCTTCTGGCTTGAACTCCAAGTCTCTTGGGTATCTTCTGGTCCAAGAAAAATCATCATAAAATTTGATTCCATTTGGACTCCGTTTACTATTCCTTTTTTGCGAAACCCAAAAACAAGGAAAAAATAGAAACTGGCACTGGGCTCTAGGTTAATAGGTTAGTCCCAAAAATAATATAAAATAGCATAACAATGCATAATAATGCATATAAAACATCCAAAACAGTAATATAATAGCATGGAACAATAAAAAATTATAGATACGTTGGACACGTATCAACTGGGAACATGTTAATGATGCAAAGAAAAATAGAGGAAGTGGCTAGAGCAAATGGACAACAGCAGAGGAGGAAAAGAGAAGTAGCAGAACTGGCACTAATTGAAACTTGATGGATAGAGCTATGAGGAGAGCAAGAATGAATAATCTCAATACACAAGGACAAGGTGAACAACAATCTTCCTCTTCTTTAAATTTTGCACATAAATTCTTGTACATTAGCTGGTAAAATAGGAGTGAAGTTAAGGAAATGCAAAGCTGAAGTTACAGATGCAATAGATGTGGTTAAGAAATTAGAACAATCCAGAGTTGGTTTATTTATTGCTAGAAAAGAAAATTCGGGAACTATTATTCAGAATGAGGTTAGTGAAGTGGAGGGATATAGTTCTAGGAGCATTTTGAATGACATGTCAGAGAAGATTGATTTTGTATATAAGGACATTAAATATGATACTTTATTAATGTTTTTGCTAGTCTAGGAGGCAATAGTGCTAGTTGATTTAATAAAGGGGTAGAAGTAAGGGTGCATATAGAAGTATAATAGATAGTAAGAGAGTTGGAGGTAGAAATAAAAGAAAATAATTGATTTGATGCCAGGTATTTTTTGCAATGCCAAAGTTCATAATGACGCTGAAAAGAGAAAGTTTATTATTCATTGTGTTCATGAGTATAAGATAGGTTTTGCGGCAATACAAAAAGCTAAGGTACAAATGTACAATAGTATGAGTGGAATTCATAAATTTTCTTGGATTTTTCCCTGCTAGAGGTTTGTCATGAGGAATTTTCTTGGTATTAATTTGCATCATTTTGATAATATATAGGAAGATGAAGGAATGTTTTACGTAAGATCATTGGTTAAGTTAAAATATATTGGTGCCATGTGGAATTTAATGTATGTTTATGGTAAATCTCATATTAGGAAAAAGATTGTTTCTAGTTGAGTTGGTCCATGCTTTTAAGCTGTAATAAATTTTCCTAGGTAGAGCAAGCAAAAATAGGGAAACTAGTAAATGGTCACATCTTTTTAGTGTTATTATTCGGAATAAAGATTTGAAAGTGACTGAAATTTCTGGTAGATTGTGTAGTTGTTCCAGTAAGAAAGCATATCTTGTTATGGAGAAGTTGGATAGAGTATTAGTTAGCCCTGAATGGGAAGTTTCATTTTCCATGGTTTAGGTCAATTCTCTACCTATGATTATTTTTTGTCATACTACATTAGTGACGGTTTGTTAAATTGCACTATTATGTTTTATATAGTTTGGGGAATAAGTATAGTTCTAGTTAAATGATACGTCCATTTTGCATCATGATTTCCTATTGTTATTTATAATGTTTTTATGCATAATAATGCTTTATGGAGTAGTTCTAATGCCTTTTCTCTCATAATATGCAAGGTTTACACAAAGAAGGAGAATGTCGGCACCTGGAATTCTGGACCTGAAAAAGTCATGTCAGAGATACATATTCTGCACTATACTTATAAGACATGACTTTACTTATGTATAGTGTAAACCTTGCATATTATGAGAGAAAATGCATTAGAACTACTCCATAAAGCATTATTATGCATAAAAACATTATAAATAACAATAGGAAATCATGATGCAAAATGGACGTATCATTTAACTAGAACTATACTTATTCCCAAAACTATTTAAAACATAATAGTGCAATTTAACAAACCGTCACTAATGTAGTATGACCAAAAATAATCATAGGTAGAGAATTGACCTAAACCATGGAAAATGAAACTTCCCATTCAGGGCTAACTAATACTCTATCCAACTTCTCCATAACAAGATATGCTTTCTTACTAGAACAACTACACAATCTACCAGAAATTTCAGTCACTTTCAAATCTTTATTCCGAATAATAACACTAAAAAGATGTGACCATTTACTAGTTTCCCTATTTTTGCTTGCTCTACCTAGGAAAATTTATTATAGCTTAAAAGCATGGACCAACTCAACTAGAAACAATCTTTTTCCTAATATGAGATTTACCATAAACATACATTAAATTCCACATGGCACCAATATATTTTAACTTAACCAATGATCTTACGTAAAACATTCCTTCATCTTCCTATATATTATCAAAATGATGCAAATTAATACCAAGAAAATTCCTCATGACAAACCTCTAGCAGGGAAAAATCCAAGAAAATTTATGAATTCCACTCATACTATTGTACATTTGTACCTTAGCTTTTTGTATTGCCGCAAAACCTATCTTATACTCATGAACACAATGAATAATAAACTTTCTCTTTTCAGCGTCATTATGAACTTTGGCATTGCAAAAAATACCTGGCATCAAATCAATTATTTTCTTTTATTTCTACCTCTAACTCTCTTACTATCTATTATACTTCTATATGCACCCTTACTTCTACCCCTTTATTAAATCAACTAGCACTATTGCCTCCTAGACTAGCAAAAACATTAATAAAGTATCATATTTAATGTCCTTATATACAAAATCAATCTTCTCTGACATGTCATTCAAAATGCTCCTAGAACTATTTTGCTGGGAGATGGCTTTGAGCCAGTCAGAAGTAAGAATAATTTGCTGATTTGGTATTTTCCTATTTTCAAGGACAAATGTTAAGGAAGTGTGATTACCCTTCGGGTTTGAAAGGAAGTGCTATGGTGATAAACATTTCCAAGATGAAATCAACTTATTAGTTGCGTTTAAACTATCTATTGTCTAAGTGGGAGCTAGTAGAGTGACTGAATCTTTTCAACAAAGGGATGGCTTTGCTAGGGTGGCCTCACAGATTGGGAATTTTCAAGAGGCTGATAAGAAAGGTTTTTGGGACACTAAAGTGGTCAGTATTAAATGTGGTGTTAGGACTAGGAGCCTAGGTAAATTTCTTGGTATATATGAACATACTGATTATTCTCTTTCATTTAGCACACTGTTTTTGAGCTAGAGCAAGTCGTGGAGGAAGGAGGTCCCATAGTTGATTGGGTGGTGATCAAATTGTTTGAGATTGATAGTAGTATGTAGCAAGTAAAAGATCAAAGAGATCTTAAGAGGTCAAAAAATAAGCAGGGGGTAGCTATTCATGTTCCAATGGGCCCAAATACTAGTGAAGGAAAAAAGAAAAATGCACGTCGTCTAGATTTGGAAGAGGTTTAGTCCAGTCAAGCAAGTATGGATAGGAAAATGGAATTGAAACTTAGACAGAAAAATGTGGTTGAGAAAAATGTCATACTAAAGAAGAAATTGTAGATGAAGGGGCACCGGATAAGTTGACCAACACAAATCTAGATTAGGAGATGAATGAGAAAGATCTCGATCGGAGCAAAGAGGAAGAAGAAGAAAACGATTACAATGCAAGTGAATTAAGTGGAGAGAATGGAAATTTGTACCTTAGAATAGACAAAGATGATAGTATGATGCTCACATGTATGCAATGATATCACACTACAATACACTGCCATTAAGAAATTTAACAACAAGGTTGCTTATGAAAGCTCTAAAGATGTGGAAACTATGGAGAACATATATTACAACTAAGCTGCAATACCGGTGCTACTTCTTGAGCTTGCGTTGGTTTTCCCTTGAAGAGGAAAGGGTGATGCAACATAGTAGAGATACGTATTTCCCTCGGTTAAGAACCAAGGTATCAATCCAGTAGGAAAAGAACGCGCAAATCACCAATACCTGCACAAACACTCAAACACTTGCACCCAACGCAATAAAGGGGTTGTCAATCCCTTCACGGTCACTGCAAAAGTAAGATCTAATAGAGATTGATAAATAAAACTAAACAAAAGATAAAATATTTTTTTGGTTTTTTTTGGTTTATAGATCTGAAAATAAAAGATTGCAAAATACTAGATCAGAAACTAATATGATGGAAAATAGACCCAGGGGTCATAGATTTCACTAGAGGCTTATCTCATGAAGGCAAATAATACGGTGGGTGAACAAATTACTATCGAGCAATTGATAGAAAAGCACAAAGTTATGACGATATCCAAGGCATGATTATGCAATATAGGCATCAAGTCCGTGTCAAGTAGACCAAAACGATTCTGCATCTACTACTATTACTCCACACATCGACTGACTCCTGCGTGCATCTAGAGTATTAAGTTCATAAGAATAGAGTAACACATTAAGTAAGATGGCGTGATGTAGAGAAATTAACTGAAGTAATATGATGAAAAACCCATCTTTTTATCCTCGATGGCAACAATGCAATATGTGTCTCGCTACCCCTACTTTGTCACTGGGTGAAATCATGCAAGATTGAACCCAAAGCTAAGCACCTCTCCCATTGCAAGAAATGCCAATCTAGTTGGCCAAACCAAACCGATAATTCGAAGAGAAATACAAATATACCAAATCATGCATATAAGAATTCAGAGGAGATTCAAATAACATTCATAGATAAGCTGATCATAAATCCACAAGTCATCGGATCTCGACAAACACACCGCAAAAGAAGATTACATCGGATAGATCTCCAAGAACATCGAGGAGAACATAGTATTGAGAATCAAAGAGAGAGAGAGAGAGAGAGAGAGAGAGAGAGAGAGAAGAAGCCATCTACCTACTAGCTATGGACCCGTAGGTCTGAAGTGGACTACTCACGCTTCATCGGAAGGTTAATAGAGTTGATGTAGATGCCCTCCGTAATCAAATCCCCCTCCGGTAGGATGCCGGGAAAGGCCCCAAGATGGGATTTCATGGGAATAGAAGGTTGCGACGGTGGAAAAGTGTTTTGTGGATGCTTCTGAGGGTTTGGGAATATATGTGAATATATAGGAGGAAGATCTAGGTCAGGTGGTCACCGAGGGCCCACAAGGTAGGGGCGCGCCCTCCACCCTTGCTGCCGCCTCGTGGCTCTTCTGGCTTGAACTCCAAGTCTCTTGGGTATCTTCTGGTCCAAGAAAAATCATCATAAAATTTGATTCCATTTGGACTCCGTTTACTATTCCTTTTCTGCGAAACCCAAAAACAAGGAAAAAATAGAAACTGGCACTGGGCTCTAGGTTAATAGGTTAGTCCCAAAAATAATATAAAATAGCATAATAATGCATAATAATGCATATAAAACATCCAAAACAGTAATATAATAGCATGGAACAATAAAAAATTATAGATACGTTGGACACGTATCAACTGGGAACATGTTAATGATGCAAAGAAAAATAGAGGAAGTGGCTAGAGCAAATGGACAATAGCAGAGGAGGAAAAGAGAAGTAGCAGAACTGGCACTAATTGAAACTTGATGGATAGAGCTATGAGGAGAGCAAGAATGAATAATCTCAATACACAAGGACAAGGTGAACAACAATCTTCCTCTTCTTTAAATTTTGCACATAAAATTCTTGTACATTAGCTGGTAAAATAGGAGTGAAGTTAAGGAAATGCAAAGCTGAAGTTACAGATGCAATAGATGTGGTTAAGAAATTAGAACAATCCAGAGTTGGTTTATTTATTGCTAGAAAAGAAAATTCGGGAACTATTATTCAGAATGAGGTTAGTGAAGTGGAGGGATATAGTTCTAGGAGCATTTTGAATGACATGTCAGAGAAGATTGATTTTGTATATAAGGACATTAAATATGATACTTTATTAATGTTTTTGCTAGTCTAGGAGGCAATAGTGCTAGTTGATTTAATAAAGGGGTAGAAGTAAGGGTGCATATAGAAGTATAATAGATAGTAAGAGAGTTGGAGGTAGAAATAAAAGAAAATAATTGATTTGATGCCAGGTATTCTTTGCAATGCCAAAGTTCATAATGACGCTGAAAAGAGAAAGTTTATTATTCATTGTGTTCATGAGTATAAGATAGGTTTTGCGGCAATACAAAAAGCTAAGGTACAAATGTACAATAGTATGAGTGGAATTCATAAATTTTCTTGGATTTTTCCCTGCTAGAGGTTTGTCATGAGGAATTTTCTTGGTATTAATTTGCATCATTTTGATAATATATGGGAAGATGAAGGAATGTTTTACGTAAGATCATTGGTTAAGTTAAAATATATTGGTGCCATGTGGAATTTAATGTATGTTTATGGTAAATCTCATATTAGGAAAAAGATTGTTTCTAGTTGAGTTGGTCCATGCTTTTAAGCTGTAATAAATTTTCCTAGGTAGAGCAAGCAAAAATAGGGAAACTAGTAAATGGTCACATCTTTTTAGTGTTATTATTCGGAATAAAGATTTGAAAGTGACTGAAATTTCTGGTAGATTGTGTAGTTGTTCTAGTAAGAAAGCATATCTTGTTATGGAGAAGTTGGATAGAGTATTAGTTAGCCCTGAATGGGAAGTTTCATTTTCCATGGTTTAGGTCAATTCTCTACCTATGATTATTTTTAGTCATACTACATTAGTGACGGTTTGTTAAATTGCACTATTATGTTTTAAATAGTTTTGGGAATAAGTATAGTTCTAGTTAAATGATACGTCCATTTTGCATCATGATTTCCTATTGTTATTTATAATGTTTTATGCATAATAATGCTTTATGGAGTAGTTCTAATGCCTTTTCTCTCGTAATATGCAAGGTTTACACAAAGAAGGAGAATGTCGGCACCTGGAATTCTGGACCTGAAAAAGTCATGTCAGAGATACATATTCTGCACTACAAGATATTCTGCACTATAGTTCAACCATAAGTATAGTGCAGAATATTATGAAGATTGTCAGAGATACATATTCTGTACAAGATAGTTCAACCATAAGTATAGTGTTCAGATCCATTATGATATTCATGTTGAAGCTCAGAGGGGTATTAAATATCTTTGTACCGAAATCTTGTAGTTGATTACTATATGGTTTATTTGGTGGAAGATTATATGTTCAGATCCATTATGATATTTAATACCCCTCTGAGCTTCAGCATGAATATCATTTATGAGTAGTTACTTTTGTTCTTGAGGTCTCCGCGGGAAGCTTTGCCGACTCCTCGGCGAGCCTTGCCTCCCGCAACCTGGCGGCGATGTAGTCCAACTCCTCCTGAGAAGTATCATGGACAAGCCGCGGCTCGGAGGCAATGTACACCTCGTGCAAGGTTTCGAAGGACTCCTGCACCTTGAGCTCGTCAGGCTCAACCCAGCTCGGCAAGAGTGGCATCATGGCGATGATCTCCGACCGGCAAGAGTTGTTGCTGAGTAGGACCACTGCCGCCGGCAGCTTGAAGACAGGCTCCTTGTCTACCTTGCCGGCCTTCGCGGCAGCCCTTGCCACCTTGCCGGACCGCTCGACCTCGCCTTCTTCATTCACCTCAAGCTGGAAAATCCGCTGAGAGAAATGGGTGTGCCTCAGCACCGTCAGATTATGGTCGAGGCCGGGGCGGAGCCTCATGATATCAGCAGCATTGACAAAAAGTCAGGCCGGCCTCCCCTTGTTGTGCAGAGGAGCGATCCGGCGGCGGATGAAGTCCGCGCCGATCATCTCAAGGGTGAGCCCGGCCCGGGTAAGCCAGAGGATTATGGTGGTGGCGACCGTGAGCTTCTCGTCGTCAATGTCGATGTTGCCCCAGTCCTTTCCACGGACCGGCGCCACCCGACGGACTTCACAGAACGCCAGCGGGTTCTCCTCTCCGATGAAGCACCACCGGCCCCGCCACTCTTCCCACCTCTCCTTCATGGCGCCGTCTGGGTATGCTCCCTTGGCCCTCGGGATCCAAGCAACGATGCCGATGATGGCGCCTCCCTTTTGGATCCGAGGGGAGAAGTAGTGGCGGAAGAGCGCCGTATTGGGATGGACCCCGATGAAGCCCTCGCAGAGGTGTGTGAAAAGGGCCATGCACGCCACGAGATTTGGGGTAAAATCCAGAAGGCGGAAGCCGAAGGTGTGCATGATGTCCTTGAAGAAATTAGAGAAAGGGGTACAAAGCCCGCAAGAGAAATAGTCGACAAAGAAAGGGTACCGATTTGGAGCTGGCCCGATGCTGGCAGGGACGACGCGTGTGGACGGGTGCCCCATCGTTTCTCCCCCCGTCTTCACGCTCCACAGAAGCTTGTAGTACTCCCGGAGCATTGGCACGTCAACCGTCGAGGGAAGAGGGCGGACTGCGCCCGTCGCGCCACCAGTTCACTCTCCGACGGCTCCGCCACGCCGGCATCTCTGGCTACCCCCTTTCCTTTGGTGGATTTGGGCGCCATTGCGGTCGCAGAAGGCGGGGGATGGCGGGAGCGCGTCGATGATGATCGAAAGCAGGGGGCTCGAGGAGGAAGAAAGGGGGCGGCGGTTTTCAAGATTGAGGAAGGCGCAGGGAAGGGGGAAAGTGAGCAGCGCGCCCGCGGTTATTCCTTCTTATGGGGAAGGCGCGGGCCGCCTCCTTCCCATTAACTGCGACACGACGCATGCGTGCGGTCGCCATCCCACGCATGCCTCCCACTTCACGCACGCTCCCCCATGCCGTGCATCTGACGCAGGTCGTAGGGAAGCGCAGCGGACGGAACACTGGCCGCGGTAAAAATCTGCCCCAACTGCCCGCGCACCGTTCTGGGCCTGGCCCAACAACGTGTTGCGCCTATGTGTGGCCCAGGCCCAGGGCTCCTGTCGGTGTACAAAAGTAGGGGCTCCGCTTTTGACCCCTTTACTTGTGCACGGACAGTCAGAGCCACCCGCCACGGTCACGCACAGACACGGCAGGAAAGGGAAGCCGGAGAGAAGCCGAAGCCACAAGGACAAACAAAGCAACAACAAGGATCAAGGCCACAAAGATTGGATAGGCGTAGCAAGTTCCCCCGGCAAGGACCCTTGCCGGGGCAGCCTCAGCAGCCCTGGCAAGGCCCTTGCCGGGGCAGCTTGCCTATGCCAACCGAGCGAGCCACCCTTGAGCCCACCAACGCTAAACAGATGTGTTGGAACAAGGCTCGGGAGGCACCTTCGTGGTGGCATGCAGATCTTTGTGAAGACATAGGATGCTCAAGATCAAAAGAGGATAGGAAGGCAACCATCCTCACCGAAGAAACCCACAGGGCCACCGGCAAGATCCTTGCTGGGGAAGCCAGGGCGCCATGGCAAGACCGTTGCCGGGCCACCCGGCAAGACCCTTGCCTAGTCACCCGACAAGACCCTCGCCAAGTGCACCAGCAAGGCCACTGCCAGGCCCGCACCAGCCAAATCCTCACTGTCGGTGTCAAAATCGGCGGATCTCGAGTAGGGGGTCCCGAACTGTGCGTCTAGGCGGATGGTAACAGGAGACAAGGGACACGATGTTTTACCCAGGTTCGGGCCCTCTTGATGGAGGTAAAACCCTACGTCCTGCTTGATTGATATTGATGATGTGGGTATTACAAGAGTAGATCTACCACGAGATCAAGGAGGCTAAACCCTAGAAGCTAGCCTATGGTATGATTGCTGTTCGTCCTACGGACTAAAGCCATCCGGTTTATATAGACACCAGAGAGGGCTAGGGTTACACAGAGTCGGTTACAATGGTAGGAGATCTACATATCCGTATCGCCAAGCTTGCCTTCCACGCCAAGGAAAGTCCCATCCGGACACGGGACGAAGTCTTCAATCTTGTATCTTCATAGTCTTGGAGTCCGACCGATGATGATAGTTCGGCTATCCGAACACCCCCCAGTCCAGGACTCCCTCAGTAGCCCCTGAACCAGGCTTCAATGACGATGAGTCCGGCGCGCATGTTGTCTTCGGCATTGCAAGGCGGGTTCCTTCTCCGAATAATTTATAGAAGATTGTGAACACCAGGATAGTGTCCGGCTCTGCAAAATAAATTCCACATACCACCGTAGAGAGAATAATATTTACACAAGTTCAATATGCTGACGTATTTGGTGGCGTGACGTCACACCACTACCAAGCCTTTACTCGAATCGTTTTTATTGTACCACCTCAGCGTGTTTAGTGAAGCTGTTTCCTTGGCACGTCTTGTCGAAGCAGAGATCGTGTTCCCCTTATTCCGGGATTCCCATCAATACGGACGTGGGTAACCCAACCGCGCCATTGATTGCGGCGCTTGGGAGATAAGCGAGTTTTATCAGGCCGGTGGGGACGCATGTTTCCGTCCGCCCATATAAGGGGATAAAGATCCAACCCTTTTACCTGCACCTTCTTCCTCCTTGGCTTATCCATCTCCGCGAACTCGAGCTCCAGCGCCCCAAGTCCGCACATCTCACCTCAACCTTCTCCAACTATGTCCGGAGCGGGAGGCAAGTGGATGGCCTGCTCCGTTATGGAGGGGCACATCCAGAAGCTGCGCAGCACCGGATATCTGTCCAGCGACATCGCGCACCGGCTCCCCGACGAGGGACAGCTCATCCCCACCCCCAGGCCCCACGAGAGGGTAGTATTTCTTCCCCATTTCCTCCGCGGACTGGGCTTTCCACTACATCCCTTTGTCCGGGGGCTCATGTTCTACTACGGCCTGGATTTCCATGATCTGGCCCCGAATTTTATCCTCAATATCTCGGCGTTTATCGTCGTGTGTGAGGCCTTCCTCTGCATCCAGCCCCACTTCGGCTTGTGGCTCAAGACCTTTAGTATCAAGCCGAAGGTGGTAAAGGGCAGCCAAGCAGAGTGCGGAGGCTCCATGGTGGGCAAGATGCCCAACGTTACTTGGCTCGAGGGCACTTTTGTGGAAACCATTAAGGGGTGGCAATCAGGGTGGTTCTACATCACTGAGCCGCGTGACCCTGAATGGGCAGCGGCCCCCGAATTCAGATCTGGCATCCCCATACGGCTCACCTCCTGGAAAGAGAGCGGCCGAACATGGGGTGATTCGGAGGAGCTGACCGGACTCCAAGCGTGCATCAAAAAGCTAGTGAACAAGAAGCTCAAGCTTGTCAACGTAGTCCAGGTCATGCTTATCCGCCAGATTCTCCCATGCCAACGACGGGGCTTCAGTATGTGGGAGTTCGATTCGGCGCAGCACCAGACTTTGAGCGGGCTCTTCGACACTATGTATGAAGATGTCTGGAGGGTGTTGTTTAAAGGTGCCGAGGCCCCCGCATCCGCTACCGAAGATCGCGGATTCAGCTCGCAGCATCCGGCTAGCGAGGTAAGCGATTTTGCCCTTTACGGGACACTTGTTTTCCATAGTTTGACTCTATGCGGGATCTAAACTCCCTCTCCTTTGACAGGACTGGCTGAAGAAGGCTGAACAGACTATCTGTCCGGCCCTATTGCCAGAGGACCCAGCGGACGCCCGCTTAACGGGGCTGCTGGCTCCGGCACCCCACGTGGTGCCGGAGAAGAAGGCCAAGAAGAAGGCCACGGGCTCTCGGAAGAGTTCCCATTTTCAGGTGTCATCGGACGATGACTCCGAGGCAGACTCCTCCCACAAAGGCGAGGAGGAGAAGAAGAAGGCCTCTCCCCCAGCGGGGGGAGGGAAGAAAAGGAAGGCTTCCCCAATGAGGGAGGCCGAAGGGTCCAAGAAGGGAAAGACTCTTCCCCCGGACTACTCCGCCAACGCCAGTGATGACGACGAGGATTGGCCTCCAAGGGCCAAGCCCCTGGCGAGATCGTAAGTATCCGGACTCCTGAATAACTTCATGGTTTTTCTTTTCGCCACATAGTGTCTTTCTAATGCCGCATACAACCCTGCAGTCCGCCCAAGGATGATTTTCTCGCTTCGTCGAGCGGGTCCTTAGGTGCGTCGGATATGGATTACCTTCCGACCGCCTCCACCCCCCGTGATGCGGACGATGCCGAGGTGGGATCCCGGGAAGGGACCTGCCAGGAGGAGGAGGCCCCGGAGGTGCCGCAGGGCAACCTCCCGGACTTTGCGCCGGACTCCACACCGGAACCTGAAGTGGATCCGGAGTCCGACGGGCGGCCCCTTCGTAAGAAGGGCAAGACCGCGACGCCAGCGGCCTCCGTCCAACCGGAGGCGCCGGATAGCTTGCTGGAGGCGCTCAACGGCGCCTCCATCGAAGAGGAACACCGCACCTTCATGAGTGCGGTGATTCAGAAAGTTCAGCTTGCCAAGAGCGGGCTGACCAAAGCCTGCAGCAGCCTTCTAACAGGCTTTGAGGTAAGAATTTCGATATATGTAGAATAGTACCGCATAGACAGTAACCCCTGATGCTCAGTTCGGTATTCGGAAAGAAAAGCCGGACTGAGGATCTAAAAAGATATACACAGGATTCATGAAATATGTCAATATGGGGTTGCAGGCTGTGCTGCTGAGCTCTTCCGCACTGACTGCGGAGGTCAATACTTTGAAGCAAAGCCTCGAGCGGTCCGAGAACGAGCTCGGCCATGCCAAGAAGCAGCTCGAGGGCAAGGAAGGTGAATAACACCGTATTAAGATTGTACCTTACAAAAAAGGATTTGGTTGAAAGAAAATTGACAAAGATAACATGGGTATTGCAGGTGCCACGACCGAGGTGACGACCCTGAAGGAGGCGGTGTCCGCGGCCGAACGTAATGCGGCCACGGAGCGCACCGAGCGAGAGAAGCAAGAGGCGCGGGTGGCGGAGGTACAACAAGAGCTCCAGAATCTCGTGGAAAAACATGAGAGCCTGGAGCGTGACTCGAAGACTCGAGAGTCCGAGCTTGCATCGGCTCTTGAGAGTGCCAAAGCCGCTAAGGCCGAAGCCTACAAGGCCCTCCAAGAAATCGAGGCATTGAAGAAAATAGCAGCGGGTAAGGCATTTTTCATGCAAAGTAAGCATGTGAGTGTAAATTACCTATCACTTACCCGAATACGGAGCTCTCCAGGAGCGTTCGCAGATCTTCCTCGCAGCGTGTCCGATGCTACCGCTTTCTACCGGACCGAGGAGGGGAGCTCGATGGAGAAGGTCTTCTTGTCTTAGTATGTTGAGGCCGGACATCCGGTGCCCCTCAGCGACCAGCTGAAGCAGCTGGTCGAGCTCCACAAGGTGGCCGAACAGGCCATGAGGGGCCTCATAGTTCGGCTATGGCCTAAGGAGGCCGTGCCTGGGAGCTACTTCGGCCTGGTGCGGCGGCTGGTGGATGCGTGTCCATGGGTTGAAGTCATCAAGCACTCTGCCTGTATAGAAGGTGCCCGTCGGGCCCTTGCCCGCGCAAAGGTGCACTGGGGCAAGATGGATGCTGAGAAGCTAGTGACGGACGCACCACCGCTGGGCAAGGAGTATCGTACTCCCGAGATGTATTATAAGACTGTTCTGAAGGGTCCCCGCACTTTTGCGGGTGAGTGCTCCAAAGATGTAATATTTGAGTAGACTCGCATTTGGTTATCCTGTGCGCTGAAAACTTTGTTCATATGCGCTAAACAACTCTTGTTAATTTAAAATATTACCTTCTGTGCGGCCGTTTATCAAATTTGAGAGATGGCAAGTCGTCGGCTTCGGCCCCCATGCCACGAGTGCTGGGGTGTTCGGGATAAATTTGAGCACTCTTGTTCCCATTTTTGGGTCCATCTAGGGAGGCGCTCAACACAATGAACAAGGCAACCGGACTTATAATGCTTGAACACTCTCACTTAGCCATAGAATTCTATAATTTTAAATTTCAGCGAAGCCCCTAGTGTTCGGAAGGTCGAATTTGGGGCGCTATCCACGCCTGGGCCGGACGAAGCCGGTTCCTCGCTCTAAGCAGCATAAGTCTTTAGGGACTCGAAAAAACCTCTCGAACAGCGACCGGCTCTCGCCTCATCATGATTGTCAGTTTTAGCTTTCTCCACTGAGGCGCTCGCCCAGCTCAACTGGGGCGCAATCGCAGTGGTTCTCCCAGTGCTACCTTAGCCGATACAACGGAACATAAGGTACCAAAACATGGGAGCCGGGCAAACCTAACTATTGACCCAAGACATGATTCGGAGCCGATGCATATAATGCTATAAGTTCGGGGTGCTGCACTTGTGAAAGTGTTCGGACTTATCGCACCATGATGCGGGAAACATAAGCCCCTGGTGTATTTAGCCATACCAAAGTGTACGGATGCAACATGTCATAAATGAACATATGTATAAGAAAGGAATGCAATTGTAAGAAAAAAGGTGCATTGTTTATTCAAGAAATACTGTTGTGAATGCAGGACGATACAAATGGCACGATAAGCAAGGGATGGGACTATTAAACATGTCCCCCTCCAGGGGTAGGCTGCGGAATGGTGTATAAAACAGATTTAATGCTCATAATGGAGACCACCTGGATATTCGTCGTAGCCTTTCTCCTTCCTTGGCTGTTGCATCGTGAGTTCGGTAGGTCTACTGTCGGACAGGGCATCTGATGAACGGGGTCCTGTGGGTAAAAAAAGAAAATAAAAAAGAACAACACATTTGAGAGCCCCTGGTGTGGTTAAGCCGCATTCTGGGCCTATCGTGGTCGTGCCCCTCCCCCTATGCCCATGGTATCTTCAGAGCTTGATGATGTACGCGAAGGACCCGTCTTGAAATTTTGTAGGGGCTAGGGTTGGGGCCACATTGCTACGCGTGCTCAGAACATGCCAGGTGGTCTTGTTGTAGGTTACTCTGGGCGCGTTTAGCCGTGTCCGGCCGCTTAACGGCCAGACTCGAGAATTGCCTTAAGAGGCTGTACTGTACATCTGCTGTGAGAGCCGCTGTATGTTCCTCTGTTCGGAGAGAGCGTTCAATGTTTCCGTTGACCGTGATGACTCCTCGAGGGCCTGGCATCTTGAGCTTAAGGTATGTGTAGTGCGGTACCGCGTTGAACTTTGCAAACGCGGTGCATCCGAGCACAGCATGATAGCCACTGTGGAACGGAACTATGTAGAAGATTAACTCTTCGCTTCGGAAGTTATCCGGGGATCCGAATACCACTTCCAGTGTAACTGAGCCTGTACAATTGGCCTCTACACCTGGTATGATGCCTTTAAAGGTCGTCTTTGTAGGTTTAATCCTTGAGGGGTCTATGCCCATTTTGTGCACTGTATCTAGATAAAGCAGGTTCAGGCTGCTGCCGCCGTCCATCAGGACTCTGGTGAGGTGAAATCCATCAACGATTGGGTCTAAAACCAATGCGGCGAATCTGCCGTGGCGGATGCTGGCGGGGTGGTCCCTTCGGTCAAAAGTGATTGGGCAGGAGGACCATCGATTGAACTTCGGGGCAACTGGCTCCATCGCGTATACATCCCTGAGTGCACGCTTCCGCTCCCTTTTGGGTATGTGGGTTGCGTATATCATGTTCACCGTCCACACTTGTGGGGGGAAACCCTTCTGTCCTCTATTGTTCGGCGGTCGGGTCTCTTCCTCGTCGTTGCTATGCAGCCCCTTGTCGTTGTTTTCGGCAATTAACTTGCCTGCCTGCTTGAATACCCAACAGTCCCTGTTGGTGTGGTTAGCTGGCTTTTCGGGGGTGTCGTGTATCTGGCACGAGCGGTCGAGTATTCGGTCCAAATTGGACGGACCCGGAGTAGTTCTTTTGAATGGCTTTTTTCGTTGACTGGGTTTAGAGCCTCTAAATCCGGCATTGACTGCCGTATCCTCATTATTGTCGCCGTTAATGCGGCGTTTGTTTTTGTTGCGACCCGGCCTACCATTGCGGTCCTTGATATCCGGACTGCCAGAATTTTTACTGAGGTTGTTGCTGCGTGCTAGCCAGCTGTCCTCTCCCGCGCAGAAGCGGGTCGTGAGTGATGTGAGGGCTGCCATGGATTTCGGCTTTTCTTGTCCCAGGTGCCGGGCAAGCCACTCGTCGCGGATGTTATGTTTGAAAGCCGCGAGGGCCTCCGCATCCGAACAATCGACGATTTGATTTTTCTTGGTTAAGAACCTTGTCCAGAATTGTCTGGCCGATTCGTTTGGCTGCTGAATTATATGGCTTAGGTCGTCAGCGTCTGGTGGTCGCACGTACGTGCCGTGGAAGTTATCGAGGAATGCGGCTTCCAGGTCTTCCCAACTCCCAATTGACTTTGCTGGCAGGCTGTTAAGCCAATGCCGGGCTGGTCCTTAACCAATGAGTGGGAGATATTTGATGGCGTGGAGATCATCACCGCGGGCCATGTGGATATGAAGGAGATACTCCTCGATCCAAACCGCGGGGTCTGTTGTGCCATCATAAGATTCAATGTTCACGGGTTTAAACCCTTCGGGGATTTGATGATCCATTACTTCATCTGTGAAGCATAGTGGGTGTGCGGCGCCTCTGTATTGGGCGATATCACGACGGAGTTCAAAAGAGCTTTGTATATTTTGTTCGGCCCGGCCAGACTTACTGTGTCCGGCGCGACGGTTGTCGTCGTGTATCATGGGGCGCCCACGCGATCCATAGATCGATCTTGATTGTCTTGCCTTATCCTCCAATATATCTCGCAAGTCCGGAGCATTCCCCTGTGGCCTTGTGCTTTTCGAGTGATGCCGGTGTACGGTTCTGGTGGAGGGCCTAGAGGCCTCTCTGTCGCGGCCATGGGGTGGTCGGTCAGCCGTATTGTCTGCTGGTGATGCAGGTTCATATGCCTCCTCCTCTAATCGGGGGAGCAGCTTGCATTTAGGGTAGCTTTTGGAGGGGCGGTCGAGCTCATGCTCTTCGGCCGCAAGGACTTCTGTCCATCTGTCGGCTAGCAGATCTTGATCAGCTCTAAGCTGCTGCTGCTTTTTCTTGAGGCTGTTTGCCGTGGCCATAAGCCTACGTTTAAAAGGCTCTTGTTCGACGGGATCCTCAGGCACGACGAATTTGTCGTCGTCGAGGCTTGCCTCGTCTCCGGAGGGATGCATGTAATCCTCTACTTCTTCGTATGCTGCTTTCTCATGAGGGCTGGCGTCTCCGTCCTCCTGCAATGAATCTTGCTGGAGGGGGTTGTCTTCGGCACTGTCTGGGGTGTTATTATCTCTGGTGCCAGAATCTCCATTCTTGCTGTGGCGGGATTTAGAGCGGCGCCGCTAACGCCGGCGCTTGGGCTGTTTCTTGGAGGGGTCATCCTCCGCTGTTCCTTCACCATTCCCATCCTTTGGGATATCCGCTATGTATATGTCATATGATGAGTTGGCTTTCCAGTGCCCAGTAGGCGCTGGTTCTTGGTCGTCTCCGGCATCGTCGTCCATACCTTCGATGTCTTCGGAGTCGAAGTCTGGCATGTCGGTTAGATCGTCGACAGTGGCTACTAAGTGGGTGGTGGGTGGGCTTTGAATTTCTTCGTCGTCCGCATCCCAACCGTCCTGACCGCAGTCCGGCCAGGGCTCTCCTGATAACAACAGATACTTTAGCGAACTCAAGATGTCGCCGAAAGGTGAGTGTTGAAAGATGTCCGCAGCGGTGAACTCCATGACCGGCGCCCAATCGGATTCGACTGGAGGGGGCGCGGGAGGTTCGGAGTCCGGCGAGGAGTCCGGCACCTCGGAATCACGAGCTTCATGAGGGACAAGGTTAGTGTTCGGCTCTATCACCGTAGAGGCTGCAGCCCCTGAGGCGGTGTCTAGCCACCCGTCCTCGATCTGCGCAGCCGGCTCTGAATTGAAGATCGGAGCGGACTCGTGTGCGGCCTCCAGGTTATTGTCCAGCTGCAGAGCTAAGTCATGCCCATCGTGACAGTGCGGCGTGCTCGGCTGTGGCTCGAATCCATCGAAGATCAAGTCCCCGCGGATGTCAGCCGTGAAGTTCAAACTTCCAAATCTGACCTGACGGCAAGGGGCGTAGCTTTCGATCTGCTCCAGATGGCCAAGCGAATTGGCCCGCAGTGCAAAGCCGCCGAAAACGAAGATCTGTCCAGGGACGAAGGTCTCACCCTGGATTGCGTCGTTGTTGATGATCGGAGAAGCCATCGAGCCTATCGGTGACGACACAGAGGAACTCTCAATGAAAGCACCAATGTCGGTGTCAAAACCGGCGGATCTCGGGTAGGGGGTCCCGAACTGTGCGTCTAGGCGGATGGTAACAGGAGACAAGGGACACGATGTTTTACCCAGGTTCGGGCCCTCTTGATGGAGGTAAAACCCTACGTCCTACTTGATTGATATTGATGATGTGGGTATTACAAGAGTAGATCTACCACGAGATCAAGGAGGCTAAACCCTAGAAGCTAGCCTATGGTATGATTGTTGTTCGTCCTACGGACTAAAGCCATCCAGTTTATATAGACATCGGAGAGGGCTAGGGTTACACAGAGTCGGTTACAATGGTAGGAGATCTACATATCCGTATCGCCAAGCTTGCCTTCCACGCCAAGGAAAGTCCCATCCGGACACGGGATGAAGTCTTCAATCTTGTATCTTCATAGTCTTGGAGTCCGGCCGATGATGATAGTTCGGCTATCCGGACACCCCCTAGTCGAGGACTTCCTCACTCACCGTCATTTGCACGCAGCTGCCAGCCCAGCCAGCTGGGCAGGCACCTGCGTGGCAGCATGCAATCCTTCGTGAAGGCTCCACCACTGCACCATCTCAGCTGCCTGCCTGCCTACATGGCACTGCATGCATCGCTGGCCAGGGCACGTGTCGAAGCGAGGGGGGCGGCGACGGACGGGACGTGCCTCACCCCCGTCCCCAATAAAGCGAAGGGACACCTAAGCCTCGCATTGAATGCGTCTTGTCCTGTAATACTAGCGATAACCTCGCAACGCTGTAGCACTTTCCACCTCCTATGTGCCACTATGGCAGCCCCTTTCGCCTATAAAAGGAGGCCCATGGTACATAGAGAGGGGATTTCGGCTCTTTTGAACCCCACAGCACCCAGAGCTAGTTCGAGAGCTCAAGAACACTAATATAACCACCAAAGCAGGATCGTAGGGTTTTACGCATCTTTGCGCCCCGAACCTGGGTAAATCCCTCTGTGTCGTCTGCTAGTCCCGCTCTTCTCGCGATCCCGCACCCCGCAACCGTAGAAGGGATTCCAGTGATCCCATAGGTGTCGTTTCCCACTGACATATAGCAAAAACCACAACAATAATTCGTCAAGTTTGTTGTTTTAACCTTCTTCAAGGACCAACCATAGTCAAATTCGATTCAACTAAAGTCGGGGAAACAGACACCCGCACTCCACCTTTATGCAAAACTAGTTGCATGTCTGTCGGTGGAACCGGCTCATGTACATGGACATGTAAGGTTGGTCCAGGCCGCTTCATCCCACAATACAGCCGAATCAAAATAAGACGTTGGTGGTAAGCAGTATGACTATCACTGCCCACAACTCTTTGTGTTCTATTCATGCGTATCATCTACGCATAGACTTGGCTCGTGATGCCACTATTGGTAATAGTTGCATGGAAAACAAAAAAAATCTACGCACATGCAATGATCTATCCATGGAGATGCATAGCAACAAGGGGGAGAGTGTGTCTACGTACCCTCATAGACCATAAGCGGAAGCGTTTTACAACACGGTTGATGTAGTCGAACTTCTTCGTGCTTCAACCGATCAAGTGCCGAACGCACGGCACCTCCGTGTTCTACACAAGATCAGCTTAGTGGCGTCCCACACCTTCCTGATCCAGCAAGACGTCGAGGTAGTAGATGAGTTCCCTCAGCACAACAGTGTCGTGGGAAACCATGGCCACCTATGGGACCAAGGGTCCCACTACTGCAGGATGCTGCTAACGCAACACTACGATCAGAGACCCTTCGATGAAGTTGTGTGTGATGTAATAATCGCAAATGGTGGTGTGAAAAAACCATCAAAAAAGGTGCAAAACGTTTGCGATGGTGGAGACATCAAACATGGTTCAGATTTTAGTTATGTGTGCGATGCTGGGCATACAGTTGACCCAGTAGAACTGTTTGCAATGAGGAAGAACAACATAAACGGGCAGCCATATGAATGTGTGTGGGATATACGGCATACAGGTCCCCCCGATGAACTGTGTGCTATTATGGAATGCAACAGAAATGTTCAGGCAGATAAAGGTGTGTGTGATATACTGCATACGGTTCACTCGGACAAACTATTTTCGATTAGGGAAGATAACATAAACGGTTCATCTTAACAAGATGTGTGTGATATGCGGCATTTACGATCAGCCAATAGAACACAAACGATTTGTGTAAACCAGATGTGTGTGATACGCAGCAAACAGCCCACTCGGATGAACTTTTTGCGATGAGAAATTATAACATAGACGGTTAGTATAGTAAGTTCGTGTGTGATTCTGTTTGTACAAAAAACTTTGAAAAAATGCAAACTAGTTGCTTGTGGTGGCTAGGAGTATCGCACACGGTGCGTCTGCGAGTACTCTTGTGCGATGATTAGTAAGTTACACATAATGAACGGCCGCAAGGGTGTGATAACCCACAAGTATAGGGGATCACAACAGTTTTTGAGGATAGAGTATTCAGCCCAAAATTATTGATTCGACACAAGGGGAGCCAAACAATATTCTCAAGTATTAGCAGTTGAGTTGTCAATTCAACCACACCTTGAAAACTTAATGTCTGCAGCAAAGTATTTAGTAGCAAAGTAATATGGAAGTAATGGTAACAGTGGCAAAATTAATAGTAGCAGTTTTGTAGTGATTGTAACAGTGGCAACGGTAAAGTAACTAAGCAAAGATCAATACGTGAAAAGCTCGTAGGCATTGGATCAGTGATGGATAATTATGTCGGATGCGATTCCTCATGCAACAGTTATAACATAGGGTGACACAGAACTAGCTCCAGTTCATCAATGTAATGTAGGCATGTATTCCGAATATAGTCATACGTGCTTATGGAAAAGAACTTGCATGACATATTTTGTCCTACCCTCCCGTGGCAGCGGGGTCCTATTGGAAACTAATGGATATTAAGGCCTCCTTTTAATAGAGTACCGTACCAAAGCATTAACACTTGGTGAATACATGAACTCCTCAAACTACGATCATCACCGGGAGTGGTCCCGGTTATTGTCACTTCGGGGTTGCCGGATCATAACACATAGTAGGTGCCTATTGACTTGCAAGATAGGATCAAGAACTCACATATATTCATGGAAATATAGTAGGTTCAGATCTGAAATCATGGCACTCAGGCCCTAGTGACAAGCATTAAGCATAGCAAAGTCATAGCAACATCAATCTTAGAACATAATGGATACTAGGGATCAAACCCTAACAAAACTAACTCGATTACATGGTAAATCTCATCCAACCCATCACCGTCTAGCAAGCCTACGATGGAATTACTCACACACGGCGGTGAGCCTCATGAAATTGGTGATGGAGGATGGTTGATGATGACGACGGCGACGGATTCCCCTCTCCGGAGCCCCGAACGGACTCCAGATCAGCCCTCCTGAGAGAGATTAGGGCTTGGCGGCGGCTCCATATCGTAAAACGTGATCAATCCTTCTCTCAGGGTTTTTTCTCCCCGAACGTGAATATATGGAGTTTGAGTTGAGGTCGGTGGAGCCTCAGCGCGGCCACGAGGCACGGGGCGCGCCCCCCACCCTCGTGGACATGGTGTGTCCCCCCTGGTCTTGATTCTTTCGCAAGTATTTTTTTATTAATTCAAAAAATATTCTCCATGATGTTTTATGTCATTCCGAGAACTTTTATTTCTGCACAAAACTAACACTATGGCAATTCTGCTGAAAACAGCATTACTCCGGGTTACTTCCATTCAAATCATACAAGTTAGAGTCCAGAACAAGGGCAAAAGTGTTTGGAAAAGTAGATACGATGGAGACTTATCAACTCCGCCAATCTTAAACATTTGCTTGTCCTCAAGCAATTCAGTTGACAAACTGAAAGTGATAAAGAAAACTTTTACAAACTCGGTTTGCTCTTGTTGTTGCAAATATGTAAAGCCGGCATTCAAATTTTCAGCAAAGATTATGAACTAACAACATTCACAATAACATTAGGTCTCATGTTTACTCATATCAATGACATAATCAACTAGCGAGGAATAATAATAAATCTTGGATGTCAACACGTTCTCAAAATAATCATAACATGATATATCAACATGGTATCTCGCTAGCCCTTTCTGAGACCGCAAAACATAAATGCGGAGCACCCCTGAAGATCAAGGACTGACTAGACATTGTAATTCATGGTAAAAGAGATCCAGTCATACTCAATATAAATTAATAGTAATGCATGCAAATGACAGTGGTGCTCTCCAACTGGTGCTTTTTAATAAGATGATGATGACTCAACATAAAAGTAAATAGATAGGCCCTTCGCAGAGGGAAGCACGGATTTGCAGAGATGCCAGAGCTCGAGTTTTGAAACAGAGATAAATAATATTTTGGGTGGCATACTTTCATTGTCAGCATAACAACCAAGAGATCTCGATATCTTCCATGCTACACACATTATAGGCGGTTCCCAAACATAATGGTAAAGTTTATACTCCCCCACCACCAACAAGCATCAATCCATGGCTTGTCTGAAACAACGGGTGCCTCCAACTATAAACAATCCTGGGGGAGTTTTGTTTGCAATTATTCTGATTTGAGCATGGGACTGGGCATCCCGGTTACCGGCCATTTTCTCATGAGTAAGGAGCGGAGTCCACTCCTCGTGGGAATAACCCACTGATGTCTACTACTCAACCTTCTTCTTGTAGACGTTGTTGGGCCTGCAAGTGCACAGGTTTATAGGACAGTAGCAAATTTCCCTCAAGTGGATGACCTAAGGTTTATCAATCCGTAGGAGGCGTAGGATGAAGATGGTCTCTCTCAAACAACCCTGCAACTAAATAACAAAGAGTCTCTTGTGTCCCCAACACACCCAATACAATGGTAAATTGTATAGGTGCACTAGTTTGGCGAAGAGATGGTGATACAAGTGCAATATGGATGGTAGATAAAGGTTTTTGTAATCTGAAATAATAAAAACAGCAAGGTAACAAGCAATAAAAGTGAGCGTAAATGGTATTGCAATTATAGGAAACAAGGCCTAGGGTTCATACTTTCACTAGTGCAAGTTCTCTCAACAATAATAACATAGATAGATCATATAACAAGCCCTCAACATGCAACAAAGAGTCACTCCAAAGCCACTAATAGCGGAGAACAAACAAAGAGATTATGGTAGGGTACAAAACCACCTCAAAGTTATTCTTTCGGATCAATCTATTCAAGAGTTTGTACTAGAATAACACCTTAAGACGCAAATCAACCAAAACCCTAATGTCACCTAGATACTCCATTGTCACCTCAAGTATCCGTGGGCATGATTGTACGATATGCATCACACAATCTCAAATTCATCTATTCAACCAACACAAAGTACTTCAAAGAGTGCCCCAAAGTTTCTACCGGAGAGTCAAGAACATGTGCCAACCCCTATGCATAGGTTCATGGGTGGAACCCGCAAGTTGTTCACCAAAACATACATTACACCATTCTCTGACTTTTCTAGGGAATTTTTGCAACAAGGGTAAACTTTCTGTTTTCAAACAGCAACATGTATACTAGCAAAATAAGCATGGCAAAGGCTATCCTTGACTTTTTATTCAAAGTAAAGATGCAAAACATTATTCTAACTAACATCAAGCAAAAACTAACAAAAGAAAATGACGCTCCAAGCAAAACGCATATCATGTGGCGAATAAAAATATAGCTCCAAGTAAAGTTACCGATGAACGAAGACGAAAGAGGGGATGCCTTCCGGGGCATCCCCAAGCTTAGCTGCTTGGTTGTCCTTGAATATTACCTTGGGGTGCCTTGGTAATCCCCAAGCTTAGGCTCTTTCCACTCCTTATTCCATAGTCCATCGAATCTTTACCCAAAACTTGAAAACTTCAACCACACAAAACTCAAAACAAAACTCGTAATCTCCGTTAGTATAAGAAAATAAAACCACCACTTAGGTACTGTAATGAACTCATTATTTATTCATATTGGTGTAATATCTACTGTATTCTAACTTCTCTATGGTTCATACCACTTAATACTAGCCATAGATGCATCAAAATAAGCAAACAACACAATGAAAACAGAATCTGTCAAAAACAGAACAGTCTGTAGTAATCTATATCAAACGTATACCTCTGTAACTCAAAAAATTCTGAAATAAATTTCTGGACCTGAGGAATTTGTCTATTAATCATCTGCAAAAATAATCAACCTAAAAGTATTATCCAGTAAAAAATGGCAGCTAATCTCATGAGCGCTAAAGTTTCTGTTTTTTACAGCAAGATCATAAAGACTTCACCCAAGTCTTCCCAAAGACTCTACTTGGCACTTTATTGAAACAAAAGCTATGAAACATGATTAATACAGTAGCATAATCATGTGTACACACAAAAACATTAAGGATAAATATTGGGTTGTCTCCCAACAAGAGCTTTTCTTTAACGCCTTTCTAGCTAGGCATGATGATTTCAATGATGCTCACATAAAAGATAAGAATTGAAACATAAAGAGAGCAACATGAAGAATATGACTAGCACATTTAAGTCTAACCCACTTCATATGCATAGGGATTTTGTGAGCAAACAACTTATGGGAACAATGATCAACTAGCATAGGAAGGTAAAACAAAGCATAAGTTCAAAAACTGAAGCACATAGAGAGGAAACTTCACATTATTGCAACTCCTACAAGCATATGTTCCTCCCTCATAATAATTTTCAGTAGCATCATGAATGAGTTCAACAATATAACCAGCACCTAAATCATTCTTTTCATGATCTACTAGCATAGAAAATTTACTACTCTCCACATAAGCAAATTTCTTCTCATGAATAGTAGTGGGAGCAAACTCAACAAATAATTATCATGTGAGGCATAATACAATTGAAAACTAAAATCATGATGACAAGTTTCATGGTTATCATTATTCTTAATAGCATACAATTCATCACAATAATCATCATAGATAGCAACTTTGTTCTCAAAATCAATTGGAACCTGTTCCGAAATAGTGGAATCATCACTAAGTAAAGTTGACACTCTTCCAAATCCACTTTCATATTCATCAAATAAGATTCAACATCCTCCAAAATAGTGGGATCATTACTTCCTAAAGTTGACACTCTTCCAAACCCACTTTCATCAATATAATCATCATAAATAGGAGGCATGCTTTCATCATAATAAATTTGCTCATCAAAACTTGGGGGACAAAAAATATCATATTCATCAAACATAGCTTCCCCAGGCTTGTGGCTTTGCATATCATTAGCATCATGGATATTCAAGGAATTCATACTAACAACATTGCAATCATGCTCATCATTCAAAGATTTAGTACCAAGCATTTTAATGCATTCTTCTTCTAGCACTTGAGCACAATTTAACTTTCCATCATACTCACGAAAGATATTAAAAAGACGAAGCGTATGAGACAAACTCAACTCCATTTTTTTGGTAGTTTTCTTTTATAAACTAAACTAGTGATAAAACAAGAAACAAAAAGATTCGATGGCAAGATCTAAAGATATACCTTCAAGCGCTAACCTCCCCGGCAACGGCGCCAGAAAAGAACTTGATGTCTACTACTCAACCTTCTTCTTGTAGACGTTGTTGGGCCTGCAAGTGCACAGGTTTGTAGGACAGTAGCAAATTTCCCTCAAGTGGATGACCTAAGATTTACCAATCTGTAGGAGGCATAGGATGAAGATGGTCTCTCTCAAACAACCCTGCAACCAAATAACAAAGAGTCTCTTGTGTCCCCAACACACCCAATACAATGGTAAATTGTATAGGTGCACTAGTTCGGCGAAGAGATGGTGATACAAGTGCAATATGGATGGTAGATAAAGGTTTTTGTAATCTGAAATAATAAAAACAGCAAGGTAACAAGCGATAAAAGTGAGCGTAAACGGTATTGCAATTAAAGGAAACAAGGCCTAGGGTTCATACTTTCACTAGTGCAAGTTCTCTCAACAATAATAACATACATATATCATATAACAAGCCCTCAACATGCAACAAAGAGTCACTCCAAAGCCACTAATAGCGGAGAACAAATGAAGAGATTATGGTAGGGTACAAAACGACCTCAAAGTTATTCTTTTGGATCAATCTATTCAAGAGTTCGTACTAGAATAACACCTTAAGACGCAAATCAACCAAAACCCTAATGTCACCTAGATACTCCATTGTCACCTCAAGTACCCGTGGGCATGATTATACGATATGCATCACACAATCTCGGATTCATCTATTCAACCAACACAAAGTACTTCAAAGAGTGCCCCAAAGTTTCTACCGGAGAGTCAAGAACGTGTGCCAACCCCTATGCATAGGTTCATGGGTGGAACCCGCAAGTTGGTCACCAAAACATACATCAAGAGGCACATGATATCCCATTGTCACCACAGATAAGCACGGCAAGACATACATCAAGTGTTCTCATAAAAGACTCAATCCGATAAGATAACTTCAAAGGGGAAACTCAATTCATCACAACAGAGTAGAGGGGGAGAAACATCATAAGATCCAACTACAATAGCAAAGCTTGGGATACATCAAGATCGTGCCATAGAGAGAACACGAGAGAGAGAGAGAGAGAGAGATCAAACACATAGCTACTGGTACATACCCTCATCCTCGAGGGTGAACTACTCCCTCCTCGTCATGGAGAGCGCCGGGATGATGAAGATGGCCACCGATGAAGGATTCCCCCTCTAGCAGGGTGCCGGAAAGGGCTCTCGAGAGGTTTTTGGTGGCTACAGAGGCTTGCGGCGGCGGAACTCCCAATCTATCTTCTCCGTGGATGTTTTTAGGGTACGTGGGACTATATAGGCGAAAGAAGTCGGTCGGGGGGTGCTCGTGGGGTCCACGAGACAGGGGGGCGCACCCAGTAGGGGGGGCGCCCCCCTATCTCCTGGGCTTTTCGAGTATCTTCTGACGTGGATTCCAAGTCTCCAGGATGATAATCTTGCAAAAAATCGCGTTGCGGAAGGTTTCATTCCGTTTGGACTCCGTTTGATATTCCTTTTCTTCAAAATACTGAAACAGGCAATAAAACAACAATATGGGCTGGGCCTCCGATTAATAGGTTAGTCCCAAAAGTAATATAAAAGTGTATAATAAAGCCCATAATCATTCAAAACAGATAATAAAATAGCATGGAACAATCAAAAAATTATAGATACGTTGGAGACGTATCACCCACCTAGCATGGAAGATATAGACAGCCCGAGTTGATACATGAGTTGTTCGAGCATACAAAACAGAAATTTATTTGAAGGTTTAGAGTTTGGCACATACAAATTTACTTGGAACGGCAGGTAAATACTGCATATAGGAAGGTATGGTGGACTCATATGTAATAACTTTGGGGTTTATGGAAGTGGATGCACAAGAAGTATTACCGCTTAGTACAAGTGAAGGCTAGAAAGAGACTGGGAAGCGACCAACTGGAGAGCGACAACAGTCATGAACATGCATTAAAATTAATCAACACTGAGTGCAAGCATGAGTAGGATATAATTCACTATGAACATAAATATCGTGGAGGCTATGTTGATTTTGTTTCAACTACATGCGTGAACATATGCCAAGTCAAGCCACTCGAAGCATTTAAAGGAGAATACCACCCTATCATACCACATCACAACCATTTTAATAGCATGTTGGCACGCAAGGTAAACCATTATAAATTCCTAGCTAATTAAGCATGGCATGAGCAACTATAATCTCTAATTTTCATTGCGAACATGTTTCATTCATAATAGGCTGAATCAGGAATGATGAACTAATCATATTTACAAAAACAAGATAGATCGAGTTCATACCAGCTTCTCTCATCTCAATCAGTCCATCATATATCGTCATTATTGCCTTTCACTTGCACGATCGAACGGTGTGTATAATAATAATAGTGCACATGCATTGGACTAAGCTGGAATCTACAAGCATTCAATTCAAGGGAGAAGACAAGGTAATGTGGGCTCTTTGTAAAATCAACAATAATGCATATGAGAGACACTCAACATTTTCATCATGGTCTTCTCCTCTCGACCCCCAAAGAAAAGAAAAGAAATAAAACTATTTACACGGGAAAGCTCCCAACAAGCAAAAGAAGAACGAGAAATCTTTTTGAGTTTTCTTTTAATTACTACTACTACAGGCATGGAAAGTAGACTAGCTAAAAGCTATAACTAATTTTTTTGGTTTTTCTAACACACAAGAAGAAAGCTCAGAAAAGAGAATAAACTAGCATGGATAGTATAATGAAAAAGTATGAGCACTTACAACTGGAATGAGTGTGTGAACATGAATGCAATGTCAGTGAGAAATATGTATTCCCCCAAGCTTAGGCTTTTGTCCTAAGTTGGTCTATGCTCACGGATGGCCTGGCGGATATCCAAAGTTGTAACTGGGGTCGTACTGAGATGCAGCCGCTACTGCCTGACAAGCTGCAGCTTGGAGGCGAGCTGCCTTCGTCCTCCTTTCATACTCGTTCGCCTCCTCCCTGGTTATAACATATCTCCTTTTTGCCTGAAAGTCAAAGAAAGTAGGAGCGGGAAGAGCAATATGGACAGCGCACTGTTTGTCAAAGATTAGTCGGTACTGAAGGGGTTGTTCATTCCTCTCAATAAACTGATGGCGAACCATAGCATTATAATCTAAATAAACAGGAGGCAACTCTATATCATTTGCATGCATGGGTACATCAAGATAGTCAGCTAAACGAGTTGCATAAATCCTATGAAACAAATCTCCACTTATACTGTTATGATGCAATCTTCGTGCAACAATCGCCCCAAGTTATATTATTTATCTCCTAATACCGCACTTTTGAGAACACAAAGATCTAGAACACACATGTGACAAGCTTCATCTTTACCATTAATGCATCTACCTATAAAGAGAGTAGAATAATGTATGGAAGGAAAATGAATGCTCCCTATGGTAGCTTGTGTAATTTCTCTAGATCCCCCCACAGTGATACTAGCAAGAAAGTCTTTATATTCAGATTTGCGAGGTTCACTAGAATTGCCCCACTGCGGGAGTTTACAAGCAGTATTAAAATCTTCTAGGTGCATGGTATATGATTTATCATAAAGATCAAACAAAACAGTGTGAGAATTGCGTGAGGATGTGAATTCGAACCTTCTCACAAAGCAATCAGTTAGGTAGTAGTATTGGGGGCAGTTATCTGACACAAAGCCCTCAAGTTCAGCATTATCCACATACGCGTCAAATTCCTCCTTAATGCCTGCTTAAACCATAAAATCTTTTGATGGCCATTCACAAGGCCGCACTTGAGCTTCCCTCGGTGGTTCATCATCTAGCTCACGTATCGCAAGCCTTGGTCCTTGCTTCCTTGAGGAACTACCTTGGTATATTTTCCTGTGCATTTTTCTTTCTCTGAAAAATTTCTGAAATTTTTAGTGAATCAAAATAACAGTGAACCAAACTCAACAAGATTGATAGCAACTACTCCCATAAGTTCCTAGAGGCTATATCATGCATTAAAACTACTTTTGACCATATAAATTTGACATGCAAGCTCAAGAACAGGGTCACCTTAGCTGCAAATTTTTTGCAATAAATAAAGCACTAGAACAACAACTAATTGGACCATTGGAGGAGTCACATACCGAAGAACAATCCCCCAAAACAGTTTTTGAATGAAGCTTTGAGCAAGGAGATTGAAAATCGCACCAAAACAAGCTAGAACACGAGTTTGAGCTGTGTGGTGATTTTTTCTCGAGGAAGACAAAGTGTGTGGATGCAGGAATAAGTGGAGGGGGCCACGTGGGGCCCAGGAGGCAGGGGCGCGCCCAGGGGGAGGGAGCGCCATGGACCCTCGTAGCCAGGTGGTGTGGCCCCGTGATGTGTTCTTAGTGCCAAATATTCTTAAATAATCTACAAAAAAATATTTCATTTTCAGGACATTTGGAGAACTTTTATTTTTGGGGTATTTTTTATTGAAAGAATAATTCAGAAAATAGACAGAAAATACTATTTTTGCTTTATTTAATCTAAATAATAGAAAGTAAAAAGAGGGTACAGAGAGTTGTGCTTTCTAACTTCATCCATCTCATGCTCATCAAAAGGAATCAACTAACAAGGTTGATCGAGTCTTGTTAACAAACTCATTCTGAATCGCATGAAACCGGAGAATCTTTGAATAGCACTAAGTTACCTCAACGGGGATATGCATGTCCCCAATAATAAGAATATCATATTTCTTCTTGACAGTAGGAAGACGAAATTCAAAACCTCCAATAGTAATCATTGAAATTTTTCCAATATAATTGATACTGTGGACTTGAGGTTGTTTCTCGGAAAGTGTACCATATGCTCATTACCATTAACATGAAAAGTGATATTGCCTTTGTTGCAATCAACAACAGCCCCTGTAGTATTCAGAAAGGGTCTACCCAGGTTAATTGACATACTATCGTCCTCGGGAATATCAAGAATAACAAAGTCCGTTAAAATAGTAACATTTGCAACCACAACAGGCACATCCTCACAAATACCGACAGGTATAGCAGTTGATTTATCGACCATTTGCAAAGATATTTCAGTAGGTGTCAACTTATTCAAATCAAGTCTACAATATAAAGAGAGGGGCATAACACTAACACCAGCTCCAAGATCACATAAAGCAGTTTTGACATAGTTTCTTTTAATGGAGCATGGTATAGTTGGTACTCCTGGATCTCCTAGTTTCTTTGGCATTCCACCCTTAAAAGTATAATTAGCAAGCATGGTGGAAATTTCAGCTTCCGGTATCTTTCTTTTATTTGTAACAATATCTTTCATGTACTTAGCATAAGGATTCATTTTAAGCATATCAGTCAAACGCATACACAAAAAGATAGGTCTAATCATTTCAGCAAAGCGTTCAAAATCCTCATCATCCTTTTTCTTGGATGGTTTAGGAGGAAAAGGCATGGGTTTCTGAACCCATGGTTCTCTTTCTTTACCGTGCTTCCTAGCAACAAAGTCTCTCTTATCATAACGTTGATTCTTTGATTGTGGGTTATCAAGATCAACAGCATGTTCAACCTCTACATCATTATTATTGCTAGCTTGAGCATCAACATGAACATCATCATTAACATCATCATTAACATCATCACTGGGTTCATGTTCATTACCAGATTGTGTTTCAGCATCAGAAATAAGAATATCATTGGATTCTCAGGTGTGTCAACAACAGGTTCACTAGAAGCATGCAAAGTCCTATCATTTTTCGTCTTCTTCTTTTTAGAAGGGCTAGGTGCATCAACATTATTTCTCTGAGAATCATGCTCAATTCTCTTAGGGTGGCCCTCAGGATACAAAGGTTCCTGAGTTATTCTACCACCTCTAGTCACAACTCTAACATCATTATCATTTTTCTTATTATTTAATTCATTGAGCAAATCATTTTGTGCTTTAAGCATTTGTTCTGCTTGAGTGGTAACCATGGAAGCATGTTTACTAATAAGTTTAAGTTCACCTTTAACTCTAGACATAAAATCACTCAAGTGTTCAATCATACAAGCATTGTGTTTCAATTGTCTACCAACGTAAGCATTGAAGTTTTCTTGTTTAACAATAAAATTATCAAACTCATCCAAGCATTGACTAGAAGACTTATAACGAGGAATATCAGCTTCATCAAATCTACAGAGAGAATTTAACTTTACTACCTGTATCGGGTTATCAAGACCATGTATTTCTTCAATAGGCGGTAAATTCTTAACATATTCAGCTTTAGTACCCTTTTCTTTCATAGATTTCTTTGCCTCTTGCATATCTTCGGGACTGAGAAATAGAATACCCCTTTTCTTCGGGGTTGGCTTAGGAGTTGGTTCAGGAAGTGTGTCCAATTGTTTTTATTAGTTAACATATTATTCAATAACAATTCAGCTTGATCAACAGTTCTTTCCCTGAAAACACAACTAGTACAACTATCCAGGTGGTCTCTTGAAGCATCGGTTAGTCCATTATAAAAGATATCAAGTATTTCATTTTTCTTGAGAGGATGATCAGGCAAGGCATTAAGTAATTGGGGAAGCCTCCCCCAAGCTTGTGGGAGACTCTCTTCTTCAATTTGCACAAAATTATATATTTCCCTTAAAGCAGCTTGTTTCTTATGAGCGGGGAAATATTTAGCAAAAAAGTAATAAATCATATCTTGGGGACTACGCACACAACCATGATCAAGAGAATTAAACCATATTTTAGCATCAGCCTTTAATGATAATGGAAATAACTTAAGGATATAGTAGTAATGATTTTTTTCCTCATGAGTGAATAGGGTGGCTATATCATTCAATTTAGTAAGATGTGCCACAACAGTTTCAGATTCATAGCCATAAAAAGGATCAGATTCAACCAAAGTAATTATCTCAGGATCGACGAAGAAATCATAATCCTTATCAGAAATACAGATAGGTGAAGTAGCAAAAGCAGGGTCAAATTTCATTCTAGCATTCAGAGACTTTTTTTCAGCTTAGCTAATAATTTCTTAAGATTAGATCTATCATTGCAAGCAAGAAAATCTCTAGCAGTTTCTTCATCCATAACATAACCCTCAGGCACAACAGGCAATTCATATCTAGGGGGAGAATCTTCATCATCCCTTTCATCAGTATTATCAGTTTCAATAATTTCATTCTCTCTAGCCCTAGCAAGTTGTTCATCAAGAAATTCACCTAATGGCACAGTATTATCAAGCATGGAAGTAGTTTCATCATAAGCATCACGCATAGTAGAAGTGGCCTCATCAATAACATGCGACATATCAGAATTAACAGCAGGAGTAGGTGTCGCAAGTTTACTCAAAGCAGAAGGTGAATCAAGTGCAGAGCTAGATGGAAGTTCCTTACCTCCCCTCGTAGTTGAGGGATAAATCTTGGTTTTCTCGTCTTTCAAGTTCCTCATAGTGACCAGCAGATATAAATCCCAAGTAACTCAAAGAATAGAGCTATGCTCCCCAGCAACGGTGCTAGAAAATAGTCTTGATAACCCACAAGTATAGAGGATCATAACAGTTTTCAAGGGTAGAGTATTCAACCCAAATTTATTGATTCGGCATAGGGGGAGTCAAAGAATATTCTCAAGTATTAGCAGTTGAGTTGTCAATTCAACCACACCTGGAAAACTTAATATCTGCAGCAAAGAATTTAGTAGCAAAGTAATATGGAAGTAATGGTAACAGTGGCAAAAGTAACAGTAGCAGTTTTGTAGTGATTGTAACAATGGCAACGGTAAAGTAACTAAGCAAAGATCAATATGTGAAGAGCTCGTAGGCATTGGATCACTGATGGATAATTATGTTGGATGTGATTCCTCATGCAATAGTTATAACATAGGGTGACACAGAACTAGCTCCAGTTCATCAATGTAATGTAGGCATGTATTCCGAATATAGTCATACGTGCTTATGGAAAAGAACTTGCATGACATGTTTTGTCCTACCCTTCCATGGCAGCGGGGTCCTATTGGAAACTAAGGATATTAAGGCCTCCTTTTAATAGAGTACCGGACCAAAGCATTAACACTTGGTGAGTACATGAACTCCTCAACTACGGTCATCACCGGGAGTGGTCCCGATTATTGTCACTTCGGGGTTGCCGGATCATAACACATAGTAGGTGACTATTGACTTGCAAGATAGGATCAAGAACTCACATATATTCATGAAAACATAATAGGTTCAGATCTGGAATCATGGCACTAAGGCCCTAGTGACAAGCATTAAGCATAGCAAAGTCATAGCAACATCAATCTTAGAAAATAATGGATACTAGGGATCAAACCCTAACATAACTAACTCGATTACATGGTAAATCTCATCCAACCCATCACCGTCCAGCAAGCCTACAATGGAATCACGGCGGTGAGCATCATGAAATTGGTGATTTAGGATGGTTGATGATGACGACGGCGATGGATTCCCCTCTCCGTGGCCCGAACAGACTCCAAATCAGCCCTCCCGAGAGAGATTAGGGCTTGGCGGCAGCTCCGTATTGTAAAACGCGATGAATCCTTCTCTTTGATTTTTTTTCTCCCCGAACGTGAATATATGGAGTTGGAGTTGAGGTCGGTGGAGCCTCAGGGGGGGCACGAGATAGGGGGCATGCCCAGGGGGCAGGCACGCCCCCCACCCTTGTGGACAGGGTGTCGTCCCCCTGGTCTTAATTCTTTCGCCAGTATTTTTTTAATAATTTCAAAAATATTCTCCGTGAAGTTTTAGGTCATTCCGAGAACTTTTATTTATGCACAAAAATAACACCATGGCAATTCTGCTAAAAACAGCGTCAGTCCGGGTTAGTTCCATTCAAATCATGCAAGTTAGAGTCCAAAACAAGGGCAAAAGTGTTTGGAAAAGTAGATACGGTGGAGACGTATCAGGGTGATATGCTGATCATGGAGTCCGGGAAGACCGTCGTTGGAAGGCCGCCGGCTCAGCTTTTTAGCCTATATTTTATTATAATTGTATGCATAAGTAGGTCGTGAGTGTTTTGTGCCTTGTCAGATGTGGCATTTTAAATTATCCTGAATATGTAATACAATTATTAACCGTTTCCATTGTAAATTTGCCTCAATGGCGAGCAGAGCGCGCGCAGGGATGCCACGGACCCGCAAAAAAGAAGCAGGGACGCCACGGCGAGCAACCATGTGGTCAACCTTCTCGCACCCCATGGGAGACGCGATGGCGCATCCATAGGACCCGATGGTGGTATCATGACCGTGTGTGATAGTGGGCAGACACATACACGTACATCCAAGAACAAGTACCCATGTTTCGAGCTTCCGATGCTTGGCATACGGCTGATCCGAAAGAACTGTTTGCGACGAGGTAGTACAATAGAAATGGGGCTTTGCAAGCCCAACACCATCAATAAATTTTGACTTTGTTTCTCATCACATTGCAGATTACAATTCAATAAGTAATTGCAAATCTATTCACACCGATCAAACTAGTATGTGTTCACACTTAGCACCGGGCTATAAAAACTACCCACTCGAAAATTACTTCATAGTTCCTCTCCTCATCACCCACAAAACTGGTATTTCTTGTCAAGTTGTTCTGCCATGACCGGTAGGAGGAGTTTCAGGTGGGCATATAACCAGGCAGCAAAGACAAAGGCCGCGGAAGCACTAGAGATCTCCCACCGTGAAGCGGCAGCCGCAGCAGAGATGCCCCGGCGCGTTGCGGAGCCCTCGAACAAGCTCTCACAAGCACGCAAGGGCTCTCACAAGCGCACTCGCCGCATCGGCCATTGCGACGAGCTGGCGTTGCTGAAGTCCTAGGCTGGCGATGACTACATTCTCGCTGGCCTCATTAAGCAGTAGTAGCTGGTCAATGGCTTGACGATGCTGCTCGATATTAGAGATGCCTCGGTTGACAAGGCGGTCGGCCTCGTCGAGCAACTCATGGGTGACAATGTGAAGCCTCTCAAGGCACTCACCGAGAAGGAGGAGGAGGCCGCCGGCTGGAAGATGTTGCATAAGCAGAGGAGTGCCTCGGGGATGACGCTGACAGCGGTCATCGAGGAACTGATGAGTGACTTGAGGAAGCTTCGGATCGAGCGCGAGCAGGAGGTGGAGGAATCTGTGGCTGCTTTCAAGCAAAGTCGTGAGGAATTGAGGAAGGAGCTGGAGGATGTCATCGCCCGATGATCCAACGAAGACTAGATACAGTAGCGATCTAGATCGTTGTCTGTGATTTCCTTCTTCTCTTTCCCCCGTGTCTTCCGGACTTTGCCGCATGTGTCATTTAAAATTATCTGGAATATGTAAGACAATTATTATCTCCGCCATTGTAAATTTGCCGATGTACTATCCATTGCCATTTTATTTGTCGTCGTATTATTCGTTGCCCTATGTGGGAATTTAAAATAGGCCGGAATACGAGTTGAAAACACAAACAAAGCAAATGCTGCCATGGGATCACAACCAAACACCCTCCATCCACCCCTAAAAAATACCCTCCATCCAGGCTCTTTAATTAACCCATTAATGGAGAAGTTGAGAGCAAGGCGGGCGGCAGCTGGTGCATGGAGGTCAAACAGCTCGCTTCCTGGTGAGCATTGGCGGCCTTGCTGCTCGCACGTGTCCCGTCGAGCCTGCGTGGTGGACAGGATGCACGCGTCCCGTCGAGCCTGCACGGCGGACCTCTCGCGCTCGTCCTGTCTAATCAAACAGCTACACGCACGCCACTAAGTATGGTTAAATATTGACACGGTTCATATAATACAACTGTTTGTGATATTAACGTGTCAGCTTATTGTTTCAAAAAGGACTTCGTTGGCTACTAATGTGTGCGCCTCTTCTCAAACTGGATGATTTTTTTATCACGGTATATATGTGCCATGTCATGAAACCATGCCAACTTTCATGTTTGTTGGGTGAGTTTTTGATTTACTAGGATTTCAAAACCGAGATTCTCAATGTTTCAGGACGACGACAAGTTTGTAATCCATTCCCATTCCTTAAATGAGACCTAAACATGCAGCCAATGACACATGTACAATTTTCCACCCATTTTGCTTCACTGGAGCATGTGCTTGTAGTTCAAATTTGAATTATGGACTACATTAAATGTGTAGAAAACTTAATTAGTAATATATACAATGGCCAAACAAACCCTAAACAATTTCAAATTTCGGCACGACACTCCTGTTATTCTATGTTGCCTGTAGAAAACAAAGTTCAAGGCTTGAAGAGGCAACGATTATCGTTTCGCCCACCGAAACCACGAGGGTTGCAAGAAGCTTCGGTTTGTAAGAGGCTTGTAATATAGCTTCGCCACGATGGACAACGAGACCCTCCCGACGGCCTCCTCCCCCAAAGGCGTGGACAACACTGAAGTGTCATCCCAAAGGGGCCCAGGCTAGGGCGAAGCTCAGGAGACCGTCGAGGCGGCGCCGGAGGGTCAAACCTCGGCAGCCGGACACATGGGGGAGCAGACCCCCATGGATGCTGACGGCGGGGGCCGTCCTGAATTCGGCCCCCGGCTAGAGACAATTCCGGAGACCAATACGGCTCTAAAATTAGGCTAGCAGCCTCCTTTAACAGAAGGTGGTGCACCTATTCCACCGGCAACCTCAGTCCATCCAGAGGTGCCAGGTACTTTATTGGCGGCGATGCAAAGCGCTTCCTGATACATCTCCAACGTATCTATAATTTATGAAGCATTCATGCTATTTTATTATCTGTTTTGAGTGATTACGGGTTTTATTATACACTTTTATATTACTTTTGGGACTAACCTACTAACTGGAGGCCCAGCCAATATTGCTTGTTTCAGTATTTCGAAGAAAAGGAATATCAAACGAAGTCCAAACGGAATGAAACCTTCGGGAGCGTGATTTTTGGGAAGAATATGATCCGGGAGACTTGGAGTCCACGTCAGAAGAGCCTCGAGGAGGCCAGGAGATAGGAGCGTGCACCCCCTATCTCCTGGGCCCCTCGAGCACCCCCCGACCGACTTCTTTCGCATATATAAGTCCACGTACCCTAAAAACATCGAAAAACGAAGATAGATCAGGAGTTCCGCCGTCGCAAGCCTCTGTAGCCACCAAAAACCTCTTGGGAGCCCGTTCCGGCACACTGCCGGAGGGGGCGATCCCATCACCGGTGGCCATCTTCATCATCCCGGTGCTATGCATGACGAGGAGGGAGTAGTTTACCCTCGGGGCTGAGGGTATGTGTTTGATCTCTCTCTCTCTCGTGTTCTTTCTCGTGTTCCCTCTATGGCACGATGTTGATGTATCGCGAGCTTTGCTATTATAGTTGGATCTTATGATGTTTCTCCCCCTCTACTCTCTTGAAATGGATTGAGTTTTCCCTTTGAAGTTATCTTATTGGATTGAGTCTTTAATGATTTGAGAACACTTCATGTATGTCTTGCCGTGCTTATGGGATAACACTTGATATATATACCATGTAGTGACACCCTGCCGAGTTTCACGATTTCCTGGTGAGTTTTGGATTTACAAATATTTATAAACCAAGATTTGCAATGTTTTAGGACGGCGAGACGGTTGAATTCATTCCCATTCGTTCCATGGGACCTAAACATGCACCCTAAGGACACACATGTACATTTTTCTAGACATTTTAGTGCACTGGAGCATGTATTTGTAGTTCGGATTTGAATTATGGACATGAAATGCCTAGAAAACTCAATTAATGAATAAAAAGGGTCAAACGAACCCTGAATAATTTCAAAGTTCAGTGCGAATCTTCCATTGTTCCGTGTTGCGCGTAGAAGAAAATACGAGGCTAGAAGAGGGAGCGGTTATCGTTTGGCCCATAAGGGGACACATTTCCCTATCGAAACCATGAGGGTTCTTGCGACAGGATCCGGTTTGTAAGAGGTTTGTGTAATAAAGCTTGGCCCAAATTGGCAATGTTTTTAGCATGACATATATGTGCCATGACGTGACACCTTCCACCTTTAATGACATTCTGGTGAGTTTTGGATTTATGGGGATCTAAAAACCGAGATTCCAAATGTTTGAGGATGATCCAGGACGCTGATAAGGTTGTAATTTGTTCCCATTCCTGGCATGGAACCTAAACATGCACCCAAGGACACATGTATAATTTTTCTAGCCATTTTGGTGAACTGGAGCATGTATTTGTAGTTCAGATTTGAATTATTGACATTAAATGCCTAGGAAACTCAATTAGTGTATAAAAAGGCCAAACGAACCCTGAATAAGTATTAATTTCAGCATGGATATCATCTCATTCCATGTTGCCCGTAGAAGAAAATACAAGGTGAAAAGAGGCAGTGATTATGTTTTGCCACAAGAGGGACACGTTTCCCTATCGGAACCACGAGGCTTCTTTGAGATAAGCTCTGGTTTGTAAGAGGTTTGTAATAAAGCTTGGCCCAAATTGTACAATGTTTTTACCACGACATATATGCGCCATGACGTGACACCATACCAACTTTCATGACTTTCTGGTGAGTTTAGGATTTATGGGGATTTAAAAACTGAGATTCTAAATGTTTGAGGATGAGCCAGGACGGCATGGGAACTAAACATGCACCCAAGGACACATGTATAATTTTTCTAGCCATTTTGGTGAACTGGAGTGTGTATTTGAAGTTTAGATTTGAATTGTGGACATTGAATGTCTAGGAAACTCAATTAGTGTATAAAAAGGCCAAATGAACCCTGAATAAGTTTAAATTTCAGCACGGATATCTTGTCGTTTAATTTTGCCCGTAAAAGAAAATACATGGCGAAAAGAGGAAGTGATTATGTTTCGACAACAAGGGGAACATGCTTCCCTATCGGAAGCACGAGGCTTCTTTGAGAGAAGCTCCGGTTTGTAAGAGGTTTGTAATAAAGCTTGGCCCAAATTGGACAATGTTTTTACCACGACATATATGTGCCATGACGTGACACCATGCCTACTTTCATGACTTTCCGGTGAGTTTAGGATTTACGGGGATTTAAAAACCGAGATTCCAAATTTTTTAGGATGAGCTAGGATGTCGGTACGGTTGTAATTCATTCCCATTCCTGGCATGAGACCTAAACATGCGCCCAAGGACACATGCATGTATATTTTTTTTCTAGCCATTTTGGTGAACTAGAGCATGTATTTGAGGTTCAGATTTGAATTATGGAAAATAAATGCCTAGGAAACTCAATTAGTCTATAAAAAGGCCAAACGAACACTGAATAAGTTTAAATTTTATCATGAATATCTTGTCGTTCCATGTTGCCGGTAGAAGAAAATACAAGGTGAAAAGAGGCAGTGATTATTGTTTCCCCCACAAGGGGGACACGTTTACCTAACGGAACCACGAGGCTTTCTTTGAGAGAAGCTCCGGTTTGTAAGAGGCTTGTAATAAAACTTGTGCCAAAATGGACGAAAAAATTCCTCGACATATATGTGCCATGTCGTGACACCATGCCAAGTTTCACAATTTTCGGGTGAGTTTTGGATTTACTGGGATTTAAAAACCGAGATTCTTCTCATGAAATGTTTTCAAATAGCACACGGTTAACTCACGAAAGTCGTGTGCCTACCAAACCGTGGTCGATGCCCCCCTCCCCTTGTTGTGCGCGCAATCTGAGTCGTGTGTTCTGATTGGCCAGAATCCAAACCCCACGGATCGTATGTCTACACCGTCTGATGCTCCCAGATCGAACGACAACCCTCAGCCCTTTCGATAGCACATGCAGTACATGGGTAAGCATTGTGCGTGTGCGTTGTGCTAGGTCACACTTCCTTCTCTTCTATGTTTTCTCAACAGGCTACCGTTTTCCACCACTCCTCTCATCGGTTTCCCGCCTCTTCTCCCATCGGTTTCCTGCTACTAGTGTCAGTGCTCATGGAAGGCTAGGCGGCGACACACTAGCCATGTAAATATCACACATAGTTTCTAAAAGAACAAATGTGCATGATAGGAGGGAGTAGGTCCCATAGGGTGACCAATGTGCAACGCCTTAAAGTCAAGGAGGCAATTCCCGTCAGCAAGGTGTCACTTCCCATCTGCTAGCCTAGTCAAATAGAACGCAGAAGTTAAGCATGCTCGGGCTGGAGTAGTCCAAGGATGGGTGACCCGGTGGGAAGTGCATATCTCAAGATTCATTTAATTGATAGGTTATTTTTTTGTTGTAAAATCCCCACGACTGCGCAAGCGAGCAAATGGTGCAGGTACTGGCTTAACCGTGTGTGATGCAAGTGTGCTGTAAAATCACCATGACTGCACAAGCGCGAGAAAATGGTGCAGGTACTGGCTTAACCGTGTGCGATGCAAGTGCGTTGTAAAATCACCATGACTGCGCAAGCTAAAGGCGGGTAAGTTTATTTAGGAATTAGGACGAACATGTGTGATAGACCAGCTAGCTAGAAATATAAAAACAAATTACCCACTTTGAGCGTTTCAAAAATCGGTTGTTCCGCCACTTTTCCTTATTATCATACACGCATATTCTTATTGGACCGTGCGCGATCTTGGGCACTCCCGCCCCGCATCAATTCCTTTACCCAAATTTTAGTAGTTGTCGTACTTAAACCGTCACCCACACTCCTCCAGCACCGACCATATAGTAAAATTGCAGTAGCCGAGGCATTTGAACCATCGCCCCCCCCCCCTCGTCCACCACCATCTCCACCCACCATTACTAAAAAATTTGGTAGTCGTGGTGTATACTCAAACACCACCATCCCCCTCCATAGTCCCCCCATCCGCCCCCTCCCCCCTCAAACCCTAGCTCGCAACCGTTGCCGGTGCCGCCGCCAACCCATGTCGGTCTGCCCGTTCCTCCTAGTTTGGATAATAAAGTTCAGGTTACCCAGCGATTCCCATACCATTGCCCCACTCCCCTGAGTTTTTAGATGAGGCCTGCGGTGTCCCTCCCCGCCAGATCCACATACCTACTCCAGAATGTCGCAGCCTAAGCTCGACCGCGTATCCCGGGGAGCACGATGAGCGTTCAGCCAAGAAGAGGTTTATCATGGCCTCTTCGACGAACATTGGCGAGGTGGCCGCCGTTCGCCCCGACCTGTCGATCCCGGAGCAACACGTCGCCGTGGAAGCCGACGAAGACGTTGACTATGTTGCCATGTCGAAGGCTTCATGTCAGTGGCCTTGTGTATTATTGTATCTCGGGAAAGCTGGCTACGACATCAAGCTCGTCGACAGTGACGGCTTCACGCGGGCCATGTCACAGGTTATGTGGTCCATCCCCAACCCCTCTGGTTCAACCACCGTCGATCTCTTCGACGGACCTGCCGCTGATCTCCTCCACCAAGCGGTCAAGGATTTGCGATCCTTATACGCCGTCGAGCCCATTTTGTCATTTTTGAAGGACACGTTCTATGGCGGCGGCTTGGGATCCTCAATTACCAAGTCAGATCTCATCGACCACGACCATGAGGAGGGCACCCACAAAGGTTCTTCCAAGGTGAAACATCCCATCTGTGACATCGGAGAGCACACCATGGGTCTGTGCTCTTCCAACTAGAAGGATCCCGTCCTTGAAATGTGAGGCAACATCCTATCAGCAAATCTTACCTTTTCTAGCTTGCCAACCCATACCCTTTTTGTAGTAGCATTTGCCGTGCGGTCCTATAACTATGTTGTGTTTAATTATTTCAGTTATGCAAAAATGTATTGCTGAATAGGCTTATGTGATGTTTTAGTATGAATTATCCACTTTAGTTTCACGAATGGCTATATTTGGTTGTTTATAGTGAGTAGATGCCTTGTTTATCTGTGTTTGGTTGTTAGGTTGGTTACAGTGAGCATATTTCCAGTTATGGAGTCAATGCCTAATAACCCGCAAGTATAGGGGATCGCAACAGTTTTCGAGGATAGAGTATTCAACCCAAATTTATTGATTCGACACAAGGGGAGCCAAAGAATATTCTCAAGTATTAGCAGTTGAGTTGTCAATTCAACCACACCTGGATAAATTAGTATCTGCAACAAGGTATTTAGTAGCAAAGTAGTATGGAAGTAACGGTAACGATAGCAAAAGTAACAGTGGCAGTTTTGTAGTAATTGTAACAGTGGAACCAGTAAAGTAACTAAGCAGAGCACACTATGTGAAAAGCTCATAGGCATTGGATCGGTGATGGATAATTATGTCACATGCAATTCCTAATGTAATAGTTATAACATAGGGTGACACAGAACTAGCTCCGGTTCATCGATGTAATCTAGGCATGTATTCCGAATATAGTCATACGTGCTTATGGAAAAGAACTTGCATGACATCTTTTGTCCTACCCTCCCGTGGCAGCGGGTCCTAATGGAAACTAAGGGTTATTAAGGCCTCCTTTTAATAGAGAACCGGACCAAAGCATTAACACTTAGTGAATACATGAAGTCCTCAAACTACGGTCATCACCGGTAAGTATCCCGATTATTGTCACTTCGGGGTTAACGGATCATAACACATAATAGGTGACTATAGACTTGCAAGATAGGATCAAGAACTCACATATATTCATGAAAACATAATAGGTTCAGATCTGAAATCATGGCACTCGGGCCCTAGTGACAAGCATTAAGCATAGCAAAGTCATAGCAACATCAATCTCAGAACATAGTGGACACTAGGGATCAAACCCTAACAGAACTAACTCGATTACATGGTAAATCTCATCCAACCCATAACCGTCCAGAAAGCCTACGATGGAATTACTCACGCACAGCGGTGAGCATCATGAAATTTGGTGATGGAGGATGGTTGATGATGACGACACCGACGGATTCCCCTCTCCGGAGCCCCGAACGGACTCCAGATCAGCCCTACCGAGAGGTTTTAGGGCTTGGCGGCGGCTCTGTATCGTAAAACACGATGAATCGTTCTTCTTTTATTTTTTTCTCCGTGAAAGCAAATATATGGAGGTTAAGTTGAGGTCGGTGGACGTCCAGGGGGGCCACGAGGCAGGGGACGCGCCCTAGGGGAGGGGGCGCGCCCCCACCCTCGTGACTAGCGTGTGGGCCCCCTGATGCTAATTCTTTCGCCAGTATTTTTTATTAATTCTGAAAAGTTGCTCCGTGGATTTGCAGGTCATTCCGAGAACTTTTATTTCTGCACAAAAATAACACCATGGCAGTTCTGCTGAAAATAGCGTTAGTCTGGGTTAGTTCCATTCACATCATGCAAGTTTGAGTCCAAAACAAGGGCAAAAGTGTTTGTAGAAGTAGATATGACGGAGACGTATCAACTCCCCCAAGCTTAAACCTTTGCTTGTCCTCAAGCAATTCAGTTGATAAACTGAAAGTGATAAAGAAAAACTTTTACAAACTTTGTTTGCTCTTGTTGTTGTAAATATGTAAAGCCAGCATTCAAGTTTTCAGCAAAGATTATGACTAACCACATTCACAATAACACTTAGGTCACATGTTTACTCATATCAATGGCATAATCAACTAGCGAGCAATAATAATAAAACTCAGATGACAACAGTTTCTCAAAACAATTATAATATGATATAACAAGATGGTATCTCGCTAGCCCTTTCTGAGACCGCAAAACATAAATGCAGAGCACCTTTAAAGATCAAGGACTGACTAAACATTGTAATTCATGGTAAAAGAGATCCAGTCATAGTCATACCCAATATAAACTAATAGTAATGCATGCAAATGACAGCGGTGCTCTCCAGCGGGTGCTTTTTAATAAGAGGGTGATGACTCAACATAAAAGTAAATAGATAGACTCTTTGCAGAGGGAAGCAGGGATTTGTAGAGGTGCTAGAGCTCGATTTTGAAACAGAGATAATAACTTTTGAGCGATATACTTTCACTGTCAACATAACAACTATGAGATCTCGATATATTCCATGCTGCACACATTATAGGCGGTTCCCAAATAGAATGGTAAAGTTTATACTCCCTCTCCACCAACAAGCATCAATCCATGGCTTGCCCGAAACAACGGTTGCCTCCAACTAACAACAATCCTGAGGGAGTTTTGTTTAATCATTTTGATTTGATTTGAGCATGGGACTGGGCATCCCGGTGACTAGCCATTTTCTCGTGAATGAGGAGCGGAATCCCCTCCTCTTGAGAATAACCTGCCTAGCATGGAAGATACAGACAGCCCTAGTTGATACATGAGCTGTTCGAGCATACAAAACAGAATTTCATTTGAAGGTTTGGAGTTTGGCACATACAAATTTACTTGGAACGGTAGGTAGATACCGCATATAGGAAGGTACGATGGACTCATATGGAATAACTTTGCGTTTATGGAGTTCGGATGCACAAGCAGTATTCCCGCTTAGTACAAGTGAGGGCTAGAAAAAGACTGGGAAGCGACCAATTGAGAGAGCGACAACAGTCATGAACATGCATTAAGATTAATAGACACTGAGTGCAAGCATGAGTAGGATATGATCCACCATGAACATAAATATCGTGAAGGCTATGTTTATTATGTTTTAACTACATGCATGAACATGTGCCAAGTCGAGTCACTCAATTCATTCAAAGGAGGATACCACCCTATCATACCACATCACAACCATTTTAATAGCATGTTGGCACGCAAGGTAAACCATTATAAGCTCCTAGCTAATTAAGCATGACATAAGAAACTATAATCTCTAATTGTCATTGCAAACATGTTTATTCATAATAGGCTAAATCAGGAACGATTAGCTAAACATATTTACAAAAATAAGAGAGGTCGAGTTCATACCAGCTCCTCGTATCCCAATCATTTCATCATATATCATCATCATTGCCTTTCACTTGCACGACCGAACGGTGTGGATAATAATAATAGTGCACGTGCATTGGACTAAGCTGGAATCTGCAAGCATTCATTTCAGGAGAGAAGACAAGGTAATATGGGCTCTTGGTTAAAGTAAATAAATTATGCATATGAGAGCCACTTAGAAATTTCCATTATAGTCTTCTCCTCTCGACCCCCAAAGGAAAAGAAAAGAAATAAACTATTTACACGGGAAGCTCCCAACAAGCAAAAAGAAGAACGAGAAATCTTTTTGAGTTTTTCTTTTAATTATTACTACTACAGGCATGGAAATTAAACTAACTATTTTTTTGTTTTTTCTTAAGGTTTATCAAACACACAAGAAGAAAGCAGGAAAATAAAATAAACTAGCATGGATAGTACAATAAAAGAGTATGAGCACCGACACTAGAATGAGTGTGTGAACATGAATGTAAAGTCGGTGAGGAATACATACTCCCCCAAGCTTAGGCTTTTGGCCTAAGTTGGTCTATGGCCATGGGTAGCCTGGCTGATATCCGAAGTTGTAACTAGGGTCGTACTGAGATGCAGCAGCCATTGCCTCTTGCGCTGCAGCATGGCGGCGAGCTGCTTCCGTCCTCCTCTCATACTCATTCGCCTCATCCCTGGTTATAACATATCTTCTTTTTTCCTGATAATCAAAAAGGGCAGGAGCAGGAAGAGTAATACGGACAGCGTGACGTCTGTCAAAGATTAGTCGATACTGGAGGAATTGTTCATTCCTCTCAAGAAAATGATGACTAACCATGGCATTATAATCTAAATAAGCAAGAAGCAATGATGTATCATTTTCATTTATAGGTATATCAAGATAATTAGCCACACGGGTCGCATAAATTCCTCCAAACAAGTCTCCAGCTAAACCATTATGATGCAACCTACATGCAACAATTGCCCCCAAGTTGTATTGTTTATCACCTAATACAGCACTCTTGAGAACACAAAGATCAGGAACACACATGTGACATGCTTCATCGTTACTGTTAATGCATCTACCAATGAAGAGAGCAGAATAATGTATAGCAGGAAAATGAATGCTCCCTATGGTAGCTTGTGCTATTTCTCTAGATTCTCCCACAGTAATACTAGCAAGAAAGTCTTTATATTCAGATTTACGAGGTTCATTAACACTTCCCCACTGCGAGAGTTTACAAGCAGTAGTAAAATCTTCTAGGTCCATGGTATATGATTTATCATAAATATCAAACAGGACACTTTGAGAATTGTGCGAAGATGTAAATTTAAACCTTATCATGAAGGAGTCAGTCAGAGTCAGTCAAATAGTGGTATTGAAGGAACTCATCTTGCATGAAGTCCTCAAGGTCAACATTACGCACATATGCATCAAATTCATCCTTGATGCCCGCTTTGACCATAAACTCCTCTGACGGCCATTCACAAGGCCGCACGTCAGCTACCCTTGGTGGTTCATCATCTTGCTCACGTACTGTGAGCCTGGGTCCTTTCTTCCTTGAAGAACCACCTTGATACATTTTCCTGAACATATTTCTTCCTCTGCAAAATTTCTGAAATTTTTAGTGACTCGAAATAAAAGTGAAACAAACTCAATGAAATTGATAGCAACTACTCCCACAAGTGCATAGAGCCTCTATCATGCATTAGAATTACTTGGGACCTCATAAATTTAACATGCAAGCTCAAGACCAGGGTCACCTAAGCAGTAAGAAATTGCAATGAATAAAGCACTAGAACAAAAACTAATTGGCTCATTGGAGGAGTCAGATACCAAAGAACAATCCCCCAAAGCAGTTTTGTGAATGGGGCTTCGAGCAAGGAGATCAAAAATGGCACCAAAACGAGCTAGAACTCGTGCTTGAGCTGGATAGTGATTTTTGGGGGAGGAAGAAGAAGTGTGTGGGTGCAGGAATAAGTGGAGGGGAGCCACCATGGACCCATGAGGCAGGGGCGCGCCCTGTAGGGGTGGGTGCGCCCTGGACCCTCGTGGCCAGGTGCTTGCTCCCCCTGATGTGTTCTCAATGCCAGATATTCTCAAATATTCCAGAAAAAATCATATTAAATTGGCATTGCATTTGGAGAACTTTTATTTTCAGGATATTTTTTATTGCATAGATAATTTAGAAAATAGACATAATATAATATTTCTACTTTATTTATTCTAATTAACAGGAAGTAAAGAGAGGATACAGAAGGTTGTGCCTTCTAACTTCATCCATCTCATGTTCATCAAAAGGAATCCACTAACAAGGTTGATCAAGTCTTGTTAACAAACTCATTCTGAATCACATGAAAACGGAGAAATTTCAAAGTGACACTAGGTTACCTCAACGGGGATATGAACATCCCCAATAATAAGAATATCATACTTTTTCTTTGCAGAGGGAAGAGGAAATTCAAAACCTCCAATAATTATTGATGGAATTTTCCCAATAGAATTTATGTTGTGAACTTAAGTTTGTTTCCTCGGAAAGTGTACCGTATGCTCATTCCCATTAACATGAAAGGTGGCATTGCCTTTGTTGCAATCAATAACAGCACCTGCAGTATTTAAAAAGGGTCTACCAAGGATAATCAACATACTGTCATCCTCAGGAATATCAAGAATGACAAAGTCTGTTAAGATAGAAACATTCGCAACAACAACAGGCACGTCCTCACAAATACCGACAGGTATAGCAGTTGATTTATCGGCCATTTGCAGAGATATCTTAGTGGGTGTCAACTTATTTAATTCAAGTCTACGATATAAGGAAAGAGGCATAACACTGACATCGGCTCCTAGATCACATATAGCAGTTTTAACATAATTTCTTTTAATGGAGCATGGTATAGTGGGTACTCCGGGATCACCACGTTTCTTAGGTATTCCGCCCTTAAAAGTATAGTTAGCAAGCATGGTGGATATTTTGGCTTCAGGTATTTTTCTTTTATTTGTAATGATATCTTTCATGTATTTAGCATAAGGGTTCGTCTTAAGCATATCGGTTAAGCGCATACATAAGAAAATAGGTCTAATCATTTCAGCATAGCGCTCAAAGTCCTCATCATCCTTTTTCTTGGATGGTTTAGGAGGGAACGGCATGGGTTTATGAACCCATGGTTCTCTTTCCCTACCATGCTTCCTAGCAACAAAGTTTCTCTTATCATAACGTTGATTCTTTGATTGTGGGTTATCAAGATCAACAGCAGGTTCAATTTCTATATCGTTGTTATTGCTAGGTTGAGCATCTTAATGAACATCATTATTAGCATTATCATTAGGTTCATGTTCATCTCCAGATTGTGTTTCAGCATCAGAGATAGAAATATCATTAGGATTCTCAGGTGTTTGTACAATAGGTTCACTAGAAGCATGCAAAGTCCTATCATTTTTCTTTTTCTTCTTTGAAGGACTAGGATCATCTAAATTATTTTTCTAAGAATCTTGTTCAATTCTCTTAGGGTGGACTTCAGGATACAAAGGTTCCTGAGTCATTTTACCAGTTCTAGTAGCCACTCTAACAGCAAAATCATGTTTATTATTTAGTTCATCAAGCAATTCATTCTGAGCCATAAGTACTTGTTCTGCTTGAGTAGTGACCATAGAAACATGTTTACTAGTGAGTTTAAGTTCACTCTTAACTCCAGACATATAATCACTCAAGAGTCCAATCATATAAGAATTATTTTTCAATTGTCTACTAACATAATCATTGAAATTTGCTTGTTTATCCATAAAATCATCAAATTCATCTAGGCATTGGCTAGCAAACTTAGGAGATGGGATTTCAACTTTATCATATCTATAAAGAGAGTTTACCTTCACTAACTGTGTCGGGTTATCAAGACCTTGTATTTCTTTAGGTGGTATATTGAGGCCATGAATTTCTTCAATATGAGGTAAATTTTTAATATCTTCGGCTTTAATACTTTTCTCTTTCATAGATTTCTTTTCCACTTGCATATCTTCAGGACTGAGAAATAGAACACCTCTTTTCTTCGGAGTTGGCTTAGGAGTTGGTTCAGGAAGTGTCCAGTTATTTTCATTGGCCAACATATTATTCAATAGCAACTCAGCTTGGTCGACTGTCCTTTCCCTGAAAACACAACCAACAGAACTATCCAGGTGGTCCTTGGAAGCATTGGTTAGTCCATTATAGAAGATATCAAGTATTTCATTTTTCTTAAGAGGATGATCACGCAAAGCATTAAGTAATCGGAGAAGCCTCCCCCAGCTTGTGGGAGACTCTCTTCTTCGATTTGCACAAAATTATATATTTCCCTTAAGGCAGCTTATTTCTTATGAGCAGGAAAATATTTAGTAGAGAAATAGTAAATCATATCCTGGGGTCTACGCACACAACCATGATAAAGAAAATTCAACCATGTCTTAGCATCACCCTTTAATGATAAAGGAAATATTTTAAGGATATAGTAATAGCGAGATTTCTCATCATTAGAAAACAGGGTGGCTATATCATTTACCTTAGTAAGATGTGCCACTACAGTTTCAGATTCAGTGCCATAAAAAGGATCAAATTCAACCAAAGTAATTATCTCAGGATCAACAGAGAATTCATAATCCTTATCAGTAACAAAGATAGGTAAAGTAGCAAAAGCAGGGTCATGTTTCATTCTAGCATTCAAAGTCTTTTGTTTCAGCTTAGCTAATAATTTCTTAAGATCTGATCTATCATTGCAAGCAAGAAAATCTATAGCAGTTTCTTCATCCATAACACCACCCTCAGGAACAACAGGCAATTCATATCTAGGGGGAGAACCTTCATCATCACTATCATCAATATTACCAGTTTCAATAATTTCATTCTCCCTAGCCCTAGTAAGTTGTTCATCAAGAAATTCACCTAATGGCATAGTAGTATCAAGCATATAAGTAGTTTCATCACAAGTATCATACATAGCAGAAGTGTGATACGTCCATTTTGCATCATGCTTTTATGTCAATATTTATTGCTTTATGGGCTGTTATTACACGCTATTCTCATTACTTATGGCTATTCTCTCTTATTTTACAAGGTTTACCATGAAGAGGGGGGATTCTGGCAGCTGGAATTCTGGTTGGAAAAGGAGCAAATGTTGCAAACCTATTCTGCACAACCCCAAAAGTCCTGAAACTCCACGAAACAACTTTTTGGAATTAATAAGAATTTCTGAGCGAAAGAAATACACCTGGGGGGCCACACCCTGTCCAGGAGACAGGGGGGCGCCCCCCCTATAGGGCGCACCCCCTATCTCCTGGGCCCCCTGGTGGGCCTCCAGTGTCCATCTTCTGCTATATCATCGCTTTTACCCTGGAGAAAATCATGGGCAAGCTTACGGGACAAAACTCCGCCGCCACGAGACGGAACCTTGGCGGAATCAATCTAGGGCTCTGGCGGAGCTGTTCTGCCGGGGACACTTCCCTCCGGGAGGGGGAAATCATCACCAATGTCATCACCAACGATCCTCTCATCGGGAGAGGGTCAATCTCCATCAACATCTTCACCAGCACCATCTCCTCTCAAAACCCTAGTTCATATCTTGTATCCAATCTTGTATCAAAACCACAAATTGGTGCCCGTGGGTTGCTAGTAGTGTTGATTACTCTTGGTAGTTGATGCTAATTCGTTTACTTGGTGGAAGATCATATGTTCAGATCCTTTATGCATATTATTACTCCTCTGATTATGAACATGAATATGCTTTGTGAGTAGTTACGTTTGTTCCTGAGGACATGGGTGAAGTCTTGCTATTAGTAGTCATGTGAACTTGGTATTTGTTCGATATTTTGATGAGATGTATGTTGTCTTTTCCTCTAGTGGTGTTATGTGAACGTCGAGTACATGACACTTCACCATTATTTGGGCCTAGAGGAAGGCATGGGGAAGTAATAAGTAAATGATGGGTTGCTAGAGTAACAGAAGCTTAAACCCTAGTTTATCTGTTGCTTCGTTAGGGGCTGATATGGATCCCTATGTTTAATGTTGTGGTTAGGTTTACCTTAATACTTCTTTTGTAGTTGCAAACGCTTGCAATAGGGGTTAATCATAAGTGGGATGCTTGTCCAGGTAAGGGCAGTACCCAAGTACCGGTCCACTCACATATCAAATTATCAAAGTACCGAACGCAAATCATATGAACGTGATGAAAACTAGCTTGACGATAATTCCCATGTGTCCTCGGGAGCTCCTTTCTCATTATTAGAAATTGTCCAGGCTTATCCTTTTCTACATAAAGGATTGGGCCACCTTGCTGCACTTTATTTACTTTATTTACTTATAACTCGTTACTATTTATCTTATCACAAAACTATCTATCACCTACAATTTCAGTGCTTGCAGAGAAAACCTTACTAAAAACCGCTTATCATTTCCTTCTGCTCCTCATTGGGTTCGACAGTCTTACTTATCAAAAGGACTACGATTGATCCCCTACACTTGTGGGTCATCAAGACTCTTTTCTGGCTCCGTTGCCAGGGAGTGTAGCGCTTTTGGTGAGTGGAACTTGGTAAGGAAATATTTATATAGTGTGCTGAAATTTTCTGTTACTTGTCACTATGGAAACTAATCCTTTGAGGGGCTTGTTTGGGGTATCTTCACCCCATCCAGAAGAGCAAAGAGTTGCTCCTCAACCTACTGAACTTTATGAAAATATTTACTTTGAGATTCCTTCGGGTATGATAGAGAAACTGCTAGCTAATCCATTTGCAGGAGACGGAACATTGCATCCCGATTTACACCTTATCTTTGTGGATGAAGTTTGTGGATTGTTTAAGCTTGCAGGTATTCCCGATGATGTTGTCAAAAGGAAGGTCTTCCCTTTATCTTTGAAGGGAGATGCATTGACATGGTATAGGCTATGTGATGATATGAGATCTTGGACTTATAAGCGATTGAAGTTGGAATTTCACCAGAAGTTCTATCCTATGCATCTTGTTCATCGTGATCGTAATTACATATATAATTTCTGGCCTCGCGAAGGAGAAAGCATCGCTCAAGCTTGGGGAGGCTTAAGTCAATGTTATATTCATGCCCCAACCATGAGCTCTCTCAGGAAATGGTTATTCAGAACTTTTATGCTTGGCTTTCTCTTGATAATCGCAACCTGCTCGATACTTCCTGTGCTGGTTCTTATATGCTGAAGACTATTGATTTCAAATGGGACTTATTGGAAAGAATTAAACGCAACTCTAAAGATTGGGGTTCCGATGATGGTAAGGAGTCAGGTATGACACCTAAGTTCGATTGTGTTAAATCTTTTATGAATACCGATGCTTTTCGTGGATTTGGCGCTAAGTATGGACTTGACTCTGAGATAGTAGCTACTTCCTGTGAATCTTTTGCTACTCACATTGATCTCCCTAAAGAGAAGTGGTTTAAATATAATCCTCCTATTGAAGTGAAAGTAGTTGCACCTATTACAGTCGAAGAAAGGACTATTACCTATAGTGATCCTATTGTTCCTACTGCTTATGTTGAAAAACCTCCTTTTCCTGTTAGGATAAAGGATCATGCTAAAGCTTGGACTGTTGTTCGTAAGAGTAATACTAGGACTTATACACCTCCTGAGAAAATTAATGTTGAACCTAGTATTGCTATGGTGAAAGATCTCTTGGATGAGGATTTAGATGGGCATGTTATTTATTTCTATGGTGAGACTTCTAATATTGCTAGGCCAGATACTAAGACACGTAGACCTGTCGTAGACATGCCTGTTATTTCTGTTAAAATAGGAGATCATTGTTATCACGGCTTATGTGATATGGGTGCTAGTGCTAGTGCAATACCTTATTACTTATATCAAGAAATTATGCATGACATTGCACCCATTGAGTTAGAAGACATTGATGTCACTATTAAGCTTGCTAATAGGGATACCATTAAACCCTTTGGGATTGTTAGAGATGTTGAAGTTTTATGTTGGAAGGTTAAATACCCTGCTGATTTCCTTGTTCTTGGTTCCCCACAAGATGATTTTTGTCCCATTATTTTTGGTAGACCCTTCTTGAATACAGCTAGTGCTAAGATTAATTGTGAAAAGAATATTGCCACTGTTGGCATAGATGGTATGTCTCATGAGTTTAATTTTGCTAAGTTTAGTAGACAACCTCGTGAAAGGGAACCACCTAGTAAGGATGAAATTATTGGTCTTGCTTCCATTGTTGTTCCTCCAACTGATCCGTTAGAACAATACTTGCTAGACCATGAAAACGATATGTTTATGAAGGAAAGAGAGGAAATAGATGAAGTGTTCCTTAAACAGGAACCTATGCTGAAACATAACCTTCCCGTTGAAATTCTTGGGGATCCCCCTCCACCCAAGGGTGATCTCGTGTTTGAACTCAAACCTTTACCTGACAAACTTAAGTATGCTTATCTTGATGAAAAAGAAATATATCCTGTTATTATTAGTGCTAACCTTTTAGAGAAAGAAGAAGAAAGATTATTGAAAACTCTGAAGAAGCACCGAGCAGCTATTGGATGTACTCTAGATGATCTTAAGGGCGTTAGTCCCACGTTATGTCAACAAAAAATTACATTGGAGGACGATGCCAAACCAGTTAGAGATCCTCAAAGACGACTAAATCCTAAGATGAAAGAAGTGGTAAGAAAGGAGATACTAAAGCTCCTTGAGGCAGGTATTATTTATCCCATTGCTGATAGTGAATGGGTAAGCCCTGTCCATTGCATTCCTAAAAAGGGAGGTATTACCGTTGTTCCTAATGATAAAGATGAATTGATCCTGCAAAGAATTATTACAGGTTATAGGATGGAAATTGATTTCCGTAAGTCAAATAAAGCTACTAAGAAAGATCATTACCTTTACCTTTTATTGATCAAATGCTAGAAAGACTATCCAAACACACACATTTCTGCTTTCTAGATGGTTATTCTGGTTTCTCTCAGATACCTATGTCAGCGAAGGATCAATCTAAAACTACTTTTACTTGCCTTTTGGTACTTTTGCTTATAGACGTATGCCTTTTGGTTTATGTAATGCACCTGCTACCTTTCAAAGATGCATGATGGCTATATTCTCCAAATTTTTGTGAAAAGATTTGTGAGGTATTCATAGATGATTTCTCTATTTATGGATCCTCTTTTGATGATTGTTTGAGCAACCTTGATCGAGTTTTGCAAAGATGCGAAGACACTAGTCTCGTCCTGAATTGGGAAAAGTGTCACTTTATGGTTAATGAAGGCATTGTCTTGGGGCACTTGATCTCCGAGAGAGGTATTGAAGTTGATAAAGCCAAAGTTGATGCTATTGAAAAGATGACGTGTCCCAAGGACATAAAAGGTATAAGAAGTTTCCTTGCTCACGCCGGTTTTATAGGAGGTTCATTAAGGATTTTTCTAAAATCTCTAGGCCTCTGACTAATTTATTGCAAAAAGATATTCCTTTTGTCTTTGATGATGATTGCGTAGAAGCATTTGAAATACTTAAGAAAGCTTTGATCACTGCACCTATTGTCCAGCCACCTGATTGGAATTTACCTTTTGAAATTATGTGCGATGCTAGTGATTATGCTATAGGTGTTGTTCTAGGGCAAAGAGTCGATAAGAAATTGAATGTTATCCAGTATGCTAGTAAGACTCTTGATACTGCCCAGAGAAATTATGCTACTACTGAAAAATAGTTCTTAGCAGTTGTGTTTGCATGTGATAACTTTATACCTTATATTGTTGATTCCAAAGTTACTATTCACACTGATCATGTTGCTATTAAATATCTTATGGAAAAGAAAGATGCTAAGCCTAGACTCATTAGATGGGTTCTCTTGCTCCAAGAATTTGACTTGCATATTATTGATAGAAAGGGAGCTGAGAACCCCGTTGCAGATAACTTGTCTAGGTTAGAGAATGTTCTTGATGACCCACTGCCTATTAATGATAGCTTTCCTGATGAAAAATTAGTGGTCGTTAATGCTTCTCATACTACTCCTTGGTATGCTGATTATGCTAATTACATTGTTGCTAAATATATACCGCCTAGTTTCACATACCAGCAAAAGAAAAAGTTCTTTTATGATTTAAGACATTACTTCTGGGATAACCCACACCTTTATAAACAAGGAGTAGATGGTGTTATTAGATGTTGTGTGCCTGAGCATGAACAGGAACAGATCCTACATAAGTGTCACTCTGAATCCTATGGAGGACACCACGCTGGAGATAGAACTGCACACAAGGTACTACAATCTGGTTTTTATTGGCCTACTCTCTTCAAAGATGCTCGTAAGTTTGTCTTATCTTGTGATGAATGCCAAAGAGCAGGTAACATTAGTAGACGTCAAGAAATGCCTATGAATTACTCTCTTGTTATTGAACCATTTGATGTTTGGGGCTTTGATTATATGGGACCTTTTCCTGCCTCTAATGGTTATACTCATATTTTAGTTGCTGTTGATTACGTTACTAAGTGGGTCGAAGCTATTCCAACTAGTAGTGATGATCATAACACTTCTATTAAAATGCTTAAAGAAGTTATTTTTCCAAGGTTTGGAGTCCCTAGATATCTTATGACTGATGGTGGTTCACATTTTATCCATGGTGCTTTCCGTAAGATGCTTGCTAAGTATGATGTCAATCATAGAATCGCATCTCCTTATCATCCGCAGTCTAGTGGTCAAGTAGAGTTGAGCAATAGAGAGCTCAAATTAATTTTGCAAAAGACTGTGAATAGATCTAGAAAGAATTGGTCCAAAAAACTTGATGATGCATTATGGGCCTATAGAACTGCATACAAAAATCCTATGGGTATGTCTCCATATAAGATGGTTTATGGAAAAGCGTGTCATTTACCTCTTGAACTTGAACATAAGGCATATTGGGCTATTAAGGAGCTCAACTATGACTTCAAACTGGCCGGTGAGAAGAGGTTATTTGATATTAGCTCACTGGATGAATGGAGAACTCAAGCCTATGAGAATGCCAAGCTATTCAAAGAAAAAGTCAAACGCTGGCATGATAAGAGGATACAAAAGCATGAGTTTAACGTAGGAGACTATGTATTATTATTCAACTCTCGCTTAAGGTTTTTTGCAGGAAAACTTCTCTCAAAATGAGAAGGGCCTTACGTTATCGAGGAGGTCTATCGTTCCGGTGCCATAAAAATCAACAACTTCGAAGGCACGAGTCCAAGGGTGGTAAACGGTCAAAGAATTAAACATTATATTTCAGGTAATCCTATCAATGTTGAAACTAATATTATTGAAACCGTAACCCCTGAGGAATACATAAGGGACACTTTCCAGAACGTTTCATACTCCGAAAAGGTATAGGTATGTGGTACGGTAAGCAAACCGACTCCAAAACAACTCCAATGGCAACTTTTATCAGTTTTGGAATATTTAAGAATTTTAGGAAAGAAGAAGTAGTCCGAAAGGGACACGAGGCTCCCACGAGAGAGGAGGGCACCCCCCCTATAGGGCGCGCCCCCTGTCTCGTGGGCACCTCGTGTGCCTCCCGGACTCCGTTTTCTTGCACATTACGTATTTTGGTCGGTAAAAATTCATTATATATACTCCCGAAGGTTTTGACCACTGTATCACGCAAATATCCTCTATTTTCATTTCGAGATGTTTCCATTGCAGATTTAGAGCATCATGACATCTCCAAGCGCTCCCAAGGACAAGTTTTTCGAGAGGGTTATCAACCCCTATCTCGAGGAGGTGCTGCAACACCCTCAAACCATTGAGATGCGTGAGGGGGTGCTGCACATCCGCGATGTGGAGGGACCAAGGCGTACCGGGAGCATGGAGACAAAGCTCGAAGCCGTGGAGCAGCAAGTTTTCAAGTGTCAAGGGATGGTGGAGCATGGACTCAACGCCAACCAAATGATGATCACGGAGTTCACCAACAACCACAAGCCGGATGCCAAAGTCATTGGGGAGACCATCTTCAAGCTTCAAGAGAAAATCAAGCACCTCCAAGCCCAGATCTATGACCTGCAAAACCAGAACTGTGAGTATGAATATAGATTCAAGAGGATGAGTTTGGCTGCAGATTTAAGGATCCCGGAGACTTGATCATCCTTCTATGATGGAGAGCCTATGCCTTGGAAGACGGATGACAAGCCTACATCATCAACAACTCCTACTTCACCACCTCCGAGGACATAATCACATGGGTATGGGCACTCCCCTTGGCAACTGCCAAGCTTGGGGGAGGTGCCCCGGTATTGTATCACCATCACACTCCTATCTTTACCGCTTTATTTAGTTCGATCCTTTTAGTAGTTTCTTTATCTAGTAGATTGAAGTTTTGATATCAAGTAGTTTGAGTTTTGTTTTATGATCTCTTCTTGTAATCGAGTCTGTGAGCTATCTATAATAAATTTAAGTGTTGAGTCAAGGGCTTTACTTTGTTGCTATGATCTTGAGAAAGTATAAAGAATAAAAGAGTTCATATTGATCTTATGGATAGTGATAACTTCACATATAGAAAGTATGAGGCATAAAAATTGTTGAGAGTTGATGAACGTAGTTTTGGTCATCGTTGCAATTAATAGGAAGTGATAAGGAAACAGGGGTTCACATACAAATATGTTATCTTGGACACCTTTTTATAATTGGGAGCACTCATTAAGTATGACATGCTAAAAGAGTTGACGTTGGACAAGGAAGATAACGTAATGGTTTATGTTTTCTCACATCTTAGTTAAAGTATATTGTTATTGACCTCCCAAACATGTTGAGCTTGCCTTTTCCCCTCATGCTAGCCAAATTCCTTGCACCAAGTAGAGATACTACTTGTGCTTCCAAATATCCTTAACTCCAGTTTTGCCATGAGAGTCCACCATACCTACCTATGGATTGAGTAAGATCCTTCAAGTAAGTTGTCATCGGTGCAAGCAATAAAAATTGCTCTTTAAATATGCATAACTTATTAGTGTGGAGAAAATAAGCTTTGTACGATCTTGTTGTGGAAGTAATAAAAGCGATGGACTGCATAATAAAGGTCCACATACAAGGGGCAATATAAAGTGATGTTCTTTCGCATTAAGATTCTGTGTATCCAGCCCTAAAAGCGCATGACAACCTCTGCTTCCCTCTGCGAAGGGCCTATCTTGTACTTCATGTTTTTATTTTATGCTTGAGTCAAGGTGATCCTCACCTTTCCCTTTTTATTTTTATCCTTTGGCAAGCTCCTCGTGTTTGAAAGATCATGATATATATATCCAATTGGATGTAAGTTAGCATGGGATATTATTGTTGACATCACCTAAAGGTGAATACGTTGGGAGGCAACACAATAAGCCCCTATCTTTCTCAATGTCTGGCTGAAACTCCATAACCACAAGTACTGCGTGAGTGTTAGCAATTGTACAAGACTACGAGATATTTGAGTATGTGAGCTTGCTGAAAAGCTCTATTGTTGACTCTTTTTGATGTTAAGATAAATTGCAATTGCTTCAATGACTAAGATTATAGTTTATTAGTTCCCAATGAATTTTTTGAACCATACGTGACATTGTGAATTGATTGTTACTCAAGCATAGAAATCATATGATAAATTCTATATATGTTGATGTTATAAGAATGATCATGATGCCCTCATGTCCGTATTTTATTTTTATCGACGCTTCTATCTCTAAACATGTGGACATATTTTTCGATTTCGGCTTCCGCTTGAGGACAAGCGAGGTCTAAGCTTGGGGGAGTTGATACGTCAATTTTGCATCATGCTTTTATGTCAATATTTATTGCTTTATGGGCTGTTATTACACGTTATATCTCATTACTTATGGCTATTCTCTCTTATTTTACAAGGTTTACCATGAAGAGGGGGGATGCCGGCAGCTGGAATTCTGGCTGGAAAAGGAGCAAACGTTGGAAACCTATTCTGCACAACCCCAAAAGTCCTGAAACTCCACGAAACAACTTTTTGGAATTAATAAGAATTTTTGAGCGAAAGAAATACACCAGGGGGCCCACACCCTGTCCAGGAGACAGCCCCCCCCCTATAGGGCGTGCCCCTATCTCCTGGGCCCCCTGGTGAGCCTCCGGTTTCCATCTTCTGCTATATCATCGCTTTTACCCTGGAAAAAATCATGGGCAAGCTTACGGGACGAAACTCCGCTACCACGAGGAGGAACCTTGGCGGAATCAATCTAGGGCTCTGGCGGAGCTGTTCTGCCGGGGACACTTCCCTCCGGGAGGGGGAAATCATCACCAACGTCATCACCAACGATCCTCTCATTGGGAGAGGGTCAATCTCCATCAACATCTTCACCAGCACCATCTCCTCTCAAAACCCTAGTTCATCTCTTGTATCCAATCTTGTATCAAAACCACAAATTGGTACCTGTGGGTTGCTAGTAGTGTTGATTACTCTTTGTAGTTGATGCTAATTGATTTACTTGGTGGAAGATCATATGTTCAGATCCTTTATGCATATTATTACTCCTCTGATTATGAACATGAATATGCTTTGTGAGTAGTTACGTTTGTTCCTGAGGACATGGGTGAAGTCTTGCTATTAGTAGTCATGTGAATTTGGTATTCGTTCGATATTTTGATGAGATGTATGTTGTATTTTCCTCTAGTGGTGTTATGTGAACGTCGACTACATGACACTTCACCATTATTTGGGCCTAGAGGAAGGCATGGGGAAGTAATAAGTAGATGATGGGTTGCTAGAGTGACAGAAGCTTAAACCCTAGTTTATGCGTTGCTTCGTTAGGGGCTGATATGGATCCATATGTTTAATGTTGTGGTTAGGTTGACCTTAATACTTATTTTGTAGTTGCGGATGCTTGCAATAGGGGTTAATCATAAGTGGGATGCTTGTCCAAGTAAGGGCAGTACCCAAGTACCGGTCCACCCACATATCAAATTATCAAAGTACCGAACGCAAATCATATGAACGTGATGAAAACTAGCTTGACGATAATTCCCATGTGTCCTCGGGAGCTCCTTTCTCATTATTAGAAATTGTCCAGGCTTATCCTTTTCTACATAAAGGATTGGGCCACCTTGCTGCACTTTATTTACTTTATTTACTTATTACTCGTTACTATTTATCTTATCACAAAACTATCTATCACCTACAATTTCAGTGCTTGCAGAGAAAACCTTACTGAAAACCACTTATCATTTCCTTCTGCTCCTCGTTGGGTTTGACACTCTTACTTATCGAAAGGACTATGATTGATCCCCTACACTTGTGGGTCATCAAAGTGGCATCATCAATAACATGCGACATATCAGAATTAATAGCAGAAGCATGTTTAGGTGTCGCAAGTTTACTCATAATAGAAGGAGAATCAAGTGCAGAGCTAGATGGCAGTTCCTTGCCTCCCCTCGTAGTTGAGGGATAAATCTTAGTTCTTTGATCTTTCCAGTTCTTCATAGTGATCAGCAGATATAAATCCCAAGTGACTCAAAGAATAGAGCTATGCTCCTCGGCAACGGCACCAAAAAATAGTCTTGATAACCCGCAAGTATAGGGGATCGCAACAGTTTTCGAGGGTAGAGTATTCAACCCAAATTTATTGATTCGACACAAGGGGAGCCAAGGAATATTCTCAAGTATTAGTAGTTGAGTTGTCAATTCAACCACACATGGATGACTTAGTATCTGCAGCAAGGTATTTAGTAGCAAAGTAGTATGGAAGTAACGGTAACAATAGAAAAAGTAACAATAGCAATTTTGTAGTAATTGTAACAGTGGCAACGGTAAAGTAACTAAGCAGAGCACAATATGTGAAAAGCTCGTAGGCATTGGATCAGTGATGGATATTATGTCGGATGCGATTCCTCGTGTAATAGTTATAACATAGGGTGACACAGAACTAGCTCGAGTTCATCGATGTAACGTAGGCATGTTTTCCGAATATAGTCATACATGCTTATGGAAAAGAACTTGCATGACATCTTTTGTCCTACCCTCCCGTGGCAGCGGGGTCCTAATGGAAACTAAGGGATATTAAGGCCTCCTTTTAATAGAGAACCAGACAAAAGCATTAACACTTAGTGAATACATGAACTCCTCAAACTACGGTCATCACTGGTAAGTATCCCGATTATTGTCACTTCGGGGTTAATGGATCATAACACATAGTAGGTGACTATAGACTTGCAAGATAGGATCAAGAACTCACATATATTCATGAAAACATAATAGGTTTAGATCTGAAATCATGGCACTCGGGCCCTAGTGACAAGCATTAAGCATAGCAAAGTCATAGTAACATCAATCTCAGAACATAGTGGATACTAGGGATCAAACCCTAACAGAACTAACTCGATTACATGGTAAATCGCATCCAACCCATCACCGTCCAGCAAGCCTATGATGGAATTACTCATGCACGGCGGTGAGCATCATGAAATTGGTGATGGATGATGGTTGATGATGACGACGGCGACGGATTCCCCTCTCCAGAGCCCCGAACGGACTCCAGATCAGCCCTCCCGAGAGGTTTTAGGGCTTGGTGGCGGCTCTGTATCGTAAAACATGATGAATCCTTCTTCTTTTATATTTTTTCTCCGTGAAAGCAAATATATGGAGTTGGAGTTGAGGTTGGTGGACGTGCAGGGGGCCCACGAGGCACGAGGCGTGCCCTAGGGGAGGGGGCACACCCCCCACCCTCATGACCAGGGTGTGGGCCTCCTGACGCTAATTCTTTCACCAGTATTTTTTATTAATTCTGAAAAGTTGCTCCGTGGATTTGCAGGTCATTCTGAGAACTTTTATTTCTACACAAAAATAACACCATGGCAGTTCTGCTGAAAACAGCGTCATTCCGGGTTAGTTCCATTCAAATCATGCAAGTTAGAGTCCAAAACAAGGGCAAAAGTGTTTGGTAAAGTAGATACGACGGAGACGTATCAATGCCTTGTTTATATGTACTTGGTTCTTAGTTTGGTTGCAGTGAGCATTTGTCTAGTTGTCAAGCAGATGCCTTGTTTATCTGTATTTGGTTGTTAGGTTGCTTTTTTTAGCATTTGTCCAGTTTTCAAGCAGATGCCTTGTTTATCTATATTTTCTTGTTAGGTTGGTTGCAGTGAGCATTTGTCCAGTTTTCAAGCATATGCCATGTTTATCTATAGTTGCTTGTTAGGTTGGTTGAAGTGAGACTCTCTCCAGTTTTCAATGGCTATATTTGGTTGTTATACTGATCATTTATTCCTTGTTTATTTCAGTCATTCACAATGTGTTGTTCATTATGTGCAAGTTGGAACTGTGCCGCTCGACTACATCAATACCAGTTTGAATGGCTATATTTGGTTCCAGTTATGCCTGGTGTAGTTAACACATGCCCTTTATTTCAATTTTACACATTTATCTAGTGATGTTTAAGCATTACCTATGTTCTATTCATTTTCAACAATACCAGTTTGAATTGCAATATTTGATGGCTGTTAAGCCTGCTGTCGGTAACATTGCCTTCCATTTTATATATGCTTTAATAGCATGCTGAAACCAACACATTCAAGCTATCATCTGGAGATGATATTGTTTACCTTTGCTATATTTGTTTGATATTAAGGTTGTTGTACTTATCATGTCTTTCCACTACTTATGCAGGAGAACAATGGGAGTGGCCACCATTTTCCACCGAGGTTAGCTTCAACCCTCAGCTTGTACTCCCCCGTCGTTCCATAATGTAGTGCATATAGATCTAGGCCTGGACACTTGTTAGCTTCTAATAATTACTTGTTTCTTGTAGGTACATATGCCCTTGGCAAGGATCCATGCATCGACCCTTTTTGCATATGGGGCAATGAGATATTCATGAACAAGCATCAAGTGAGGAAACTGATAAGGATTATTAGCAAAAAGATACAAATGGTGGCAAGCAAATTATTTGTTTATGATCTATCCAACACAGTAGTGAGTTGTAGGATGGTAACTACAAACTCTGCAACCTTCTCTTTTTACTGCCCATAATGAGTTGTTAGACAACAATGTCTGAATCTTTTTCGTTCGCAGTGGTTCCAGGAGCAGTTCACTCAAGATTACCTCGTAAAGTACATCATTGGTAGACACGCAATGAAGGTTAAAGTATTTCATCCAGACTACAATGAGCATCGAGAAGTCGTAATAAAGACAGTGAAGGATGGACGGGCAGCCATCACAAAGGGTTGGCCTAGAGTCGTGCACACGTTATGCATGGAGGAGGGCACAAAATGGGCATTCCACTTCACCTTCTCCAGCAACCAGAATGTCTTTCGCCTCTCTCTTTACAGTCTTTAGTACAACTATGGTTCATCATTCATTACTTGGTGCTTCTATAGTTCTTCAGTATATGTACATGTGCATCGAATTATGCATTCATGGTTGAACCTATATTTGTAATAAACATGATTGGATATGAAATAAGTGATTGCCTACTATCAAATTCAAATCATATGGTTTTTAAATTAGGGATTAATAAGGGATTAATTAGGGATTAATCAGGGATTACACTGCGCACGGTTGGCAAAAGCGAAACATCTGCAATAGACATGGAGATCAGACACGTTTCTAGGATCCGCTATGTGTGCGATCAATCTCCACTGCACACACGATCAGCCAAAAAAACGTATGCGATCAATCTCCACTGCACACACGATCAGCCAAGAAAAAACGTGTGCGATTAACAACAGCATCGCACACAGTTCTTTCTTATTAAATATTTGCGATAGTCACCTTATCACACACGCTTCCAAATTATAGACTGTTTGTGATGTTGTGTGCATCGCAAACGTTCGGTACTTCTTGGATTAACTGTGTGTGATGTACATGCTAATGGAAATGTATTCCTTGGATGGACTGTGTGGAATGTACATACGAATGGAATCGTTTAGCGGGGACTGACTGTGTGGGATGTACTTACGACCAGAAATGATTTCGCCTATATAATTGTATTTTTTTAGCACTATTGTAGGTATAACCGTATTTGAGTGCTCGCCGGTCGCACATGACCTCATTTGGCCGAGCGTCTGTGCCAGGAGGGCATATCCCTGATGGTTTCTAGGTCGTGGGAAGGACCCCCCTATCGCCCACACTCACTTGGTGACAGTTCCAAATGTTGTCGCGGAAAGGGGTTAAAAACCATTTGTATAGCACTCACGCGTACTAGTGTCCCTTGCTGGTTCGGCAGGGGGGTTGTCATGTTACACAAAGAGCAGAAGAGCATGGGGCGGCACAACAGAGATCACACGGGAAATTTTACCCAGGTTCGGGTCACCGTGAGGCGTAAAACCCTACTCATGCTTTGGGGGATTGATGGTGGAAGAATGGTGTGGAGCACAGTACACTAGCCCGGCAAGGGTTGCCTATGGGCAGTTGTGGCTACGCGCGTATGAGCGTGTGGTCATCCAACCTCCTAACTCCTTTCTAGGGTTGCCACGGGCCTCCTTTTATAGATTAAGGGGTCACCACACTGGCAAATCAGTCATTATGCACTGAAAAGATAGAAAATAGTGATATCACACCTAACTCTGCAGGCTGACATGGCGCATTAAATGCGCCGCTCAACATCACATCGATGCTTGCCCGGGAAGCCTTACTGGGCTAGTTTGCCAGCTTCACGCCTGCTTGCTTGACACGTCGCAGGACGGGTGTCGTTTGTAGGTATTCCTGTAGAAAGAGGTTGCCATGTGGCGAATGGCTGTCACTTAATCACTTTGCGGCTTGACACCACACTGACTGACGACGTCGGTCGTGGCAGAGTGGTTGGTGAGGTGGTTTTTGCCTCCGTGAGTCCCTGTAGGCTCTGTGAGGACGTCTTGGGTGTTCTCTTCCGGGGGTGACCCCATCCTCGCCGAGCTCGTCTTCCCGGCAAGGGAGGCTCTCCTCCTGGTGGTTTCTTACTTCTCTGGCTTGATCTTGGTCCTCTTGATCTGCATGTTGATCCTTCTGAGATCTTGGTTTCTTGTACTTTGGCATGGCATGTTGCCGTAATCTTGCTCCCGTGTTTGTGCACAGTCTGGGCAACATACCTAGGGTTTGTTGCACCAACAGAAGCCCCTGGGCCTGCCCTGATCATGCTGCCCAACGTCGTTAGGGTAGGCCCTAATAAGTGCACAGGCAGGGGCGCTAAAGATCCTGGTCTCTTGAGGTCTTCTTTGCTTCTTCATTAATCTTGAGTCTGGGTTAGTTTTCGTTTTTCCCGCGCGTCGTGTAAAGCCAAAGGTGGTGGGGCTGCTCTTGTAATGGCATGTGAATGACTTTAACGCATGGGGTAGAAACTACCAATTCACTCTTCCCACCACACCCTTATCATTAGCCACATATGCTGCATGCATCACACAGGGTAGGTAATGGAGGTGCGTGGCGCGGGAGAGCATTATGGCGAGGGTCCGGTCTTCTGAAATTGGTGGAGGAGGGCGGTGGTTACTCCCTGAAGAATCAGCCCCTAGCCCCTAGTACGCCTATAAATGGAGGAGCGGGGGAGGAGTGGAGGCATTCATCCACATCCCTCTCTTCCTCCACCTTGCTTCATCTTTAATATGTTGGAAGGGAGAGCCCGAGGCCAGCCCCCCGCCAAGGTGGGGAGCGGCGCGCTCCGAGCCCCCTAGTTGTCTTGGTCGCTCACCGTCTCTCCAGAGAAGGCGCCGGGCTGGAGTCCTGGCGCTCTTGGGAGTGGTGATGGCAGATAGAAAACGAGGGAAGACAGAGAAGGCGGGTGGTAGAGGGTCAGGTCGGAGTACGATGGCGTGGATGCCTTCGCCTCCGACCGGCAACCTGCCGCCTCGTCTTTCTGTTCTTCCCCACCCTCCCCGGCACCATCATCACCGGCCTCTTTGGGTGATAGCCGGGGAGGGATGTTCCCTTGTTGCCTTCGCCTCCCTTCCAGCGGCCTTCCGGTTGAGCCTTGGTAGGTGACTCCACCAGGGCTCAAGCTGGGGCTTCTTGCTGGTCCTGGAGGTGGCGACCAGGGGAACACCGCTCTGCTCCCGCGCTCCTCCTTCACAGCCTTGCCATTCCCAGTCTTATCAGGTCACGCTAGGCAGGCCGTGACGGGACCGGGAAGGACTCCTCCTTGGGTACCTTTCTCGTCTTTTCATCCTTCCACTACAGTGCCTGGTGGAGGGGAAACAAAAAGAGGAGATTATGGGGCACTTATCTTTTTTTAATATTAAATCTATAGGCAATTGCCAAATTTTAACTCAAATAATGTAATCTCTTGAGTCCACGTTTGTGTTTTGTAATGCTTGTACTTGTATGATCAGCATATTAATGAAAAATATGAGCCTTGCCTGGAACTCGTGCATGTGTATGTCCATGCAGAGGTGGGATGCCTCTTTAATTAAATAAACGAGTCTTCCCCGGCAGCCTATCTTGTCGGTACCCTTCTTATTTTGTTGCCGGGGACCGGAGTCTACCAGGCGAAAAAATAAAGGGACCAGCCCCCCGCCAACTCTTTTCCATCAAAGGCTACTGCGACCACCCAGGTCGAAGCAACATTCGAGCCAAAAGTGGGAGCACATAAGTTTCGAAGAGTGGCGAGGTTTTCTTATGCACAATTTTTAGCTTACAGAGCACTTACGAACAAGAGGCAGAACTTATCTGTTTGGCTTGCCGGGGAACGCAGTACTGGTCCATCTTCTCAACTCCTTGTAGAAGCCAAGTTCATGGCAGGAACCTGCAGCTTCATGCAGATGATAATGATCCAGGATGCGATGATATCTATATGCATATGCAGATGCTCATGAAATGCTTATGCAATGCTCTTGGTATGCTCATGCATGCATGCAACTTGGTCGGGGTGCAGCGGTTTGTTTATTTCACTGTTGCATAGGGTCATCGCCCTAGCTTTGTACAGGGGGTTACATGCAGCTGAGGCAAGGCCTGTACAAAAGGGTGGCTACCGGGCAGGGCCTGATAGCCGCGCCTTATGGGTAGAACTTGCGGAGATGCTCAATATTCCATGAGTTTTGCAATTGAATGACATCTCCGGTCTCCAGACGGACTGCGCTAGGTCTGGTGACTCGTACTACCCGGTAAGGGCCTTCCCACTTCGGCGCCAACTTGTTTGTACCCTTGGCCGACTGAACGCGCCTAAGGACAAGGTCGCCTTCCTCAAAACACCAGGCATGGAACCTTCGGCTATGATAGCGACACAGGGCTTGTTGATAGCATGCAGCACGCCTAGCAGCCCGGACACGGTTCTCCTCAAGTAGCACAGCATCGTCACGCCAGTGCTGATCTTGCACCACTTCATCGTAGGCAAGCACTCGAGGTGACCCATAAATGAGTTCCTGGGGATAACTGCTTCTGCCATATAGACCAGGGAGAAAGGAGTCTGCCCGGTAGCCCGATTTGGTGTCGCTCTGAGGGACCAAAGGACTACCGGCGGCTCAGCGATCCACCGCATGTCGTGCTTCTGCAGCGTATCAAAGGTTCTTGTCTTGAGACCCCACAGCAGCTCTGCATTCGCCCTCTCAGCATGTCCATTGCTTCTGGGATGTGCGATAGAGGCAAATGAGATTTTGCTTCTAAGGGTGCGAACATATTGCATGAAGGCGCGGCTCGTGAACTGGGTGCCGTTGTCGATGATGATCCTTGTCGGAACTCCAAAACGACACACCAGTTCTTTCAAGAACTTGATAGCTGACTGAGCAGTCACCTTTCTCACGGCAGTCACTTCCAGCCACTTTTTAAACTTGTCGATGGGGACGAACAAGAATTCAAAGCCCCCGATTGCTCGGGGGAAGGGGCCGAGGATATTGAACCCCCAGGCCGAAAATGGCCATGATAAAGGGATTGTCTGAAGAGCTTGGGCAGGTAGGTGGATGTTCTTGGAATGGAACTGGCAGGCTTCAAATTTTGTGACTAGCTCGACCGCATCTTGGAGGGCTGTGGGCCAATAGAATCCTTACTGGAATGCTTTCCCAACTAATGCCCTTGATCCAATGTGGGAGCCGCACATGCCTTTGTGTATTTCAGCCAGCAGTTCCTTTCCTTCTTCCCGGCAGATGCACTTCAATTTCACACCGTTGGGACTCCTTCTGTACAGAGTGTCATCGAAAAATTGATACATATTGGCCCTCCGGGCTACTCTTTCATCCTCATCTTGGTCATTGGGGAGTTCTCTGGTTTGGAGAAAGTGGACTATGTGTCTTGCCCAAGTTGGAGCCTGGGGCTCGGCAACGAGGACTAGCGGCACCTCCTCAACTGCGGGGGCACACTCCTAATCCGTGGGGACCATGGTCCCAGCGGGAGGGTGCGGGCCAGCAAGTTGTGAGTTTCCGGCAGGGTCTCTGCCAGGAGCGGAAGGCTCTACCGGGAGAGGCTTACCGGGGTCCATCTTTCTCCTTTTTCGGGCCATTCTTGTTGGGGATACGGAGGGATAAGTAAGATGGAGAACAAAAGTTCCTGGTTCCACAGGAAGCTTTTGCGCATCACACTTTGGCAGATGATCAGTTATGTTGTTTTCTACACGGGGTACGTGCTCTATTTGCAGTTCGTCAAAGCGCTCCTCCAGTCTCCTCACTTCCACAATGTATGCCTCCATCAATGGACTTTGTAAATCCTTGTTGACTTGTCTCACCACAAGCTATGAATCTCCTCGAATGATCAGCTTCTTGATTCCCAATTCTGCGGCAATCCTGAGCCCCGCAAGGAGCCGTTCATACTCTGTTGTATTGTTGGTTGCCTCTTCCCGGGCAAAATGCATCTAGACGACGTACTTCAAGTGCTCCCCTAAGGGGGCGACGAGAAGCATGCCAGCCCCTGCACCTTGTAGGGAAAAGGCACCATCAAAATACATAATCCATTCTTGGGGCGCCTCCTTGCTGGGGATAACTGTTTTTATCACTTCCTCATCAGGGGTTGGCGTCCATTCTACAATAAACTCTTCCAATGCCCAGCTCTTGATTGTTGATATGCTCTCAAACTTCAGACCAAAACTGGACAACACCAAAGCCCACTCCACTATTTTGCCGGTAGCCTCAGGTTTACGGAGTATCCTTTGCAACGAGAAGCGAGTGACAACCGTGATCTCATGGGCTTGGAAGTAGTGGCACAGTTTCCTTGAGGCCATGATGAGGCCAAAGATCAACTTTTGCACACCAGAGTACCTCGATCAGTAACAAGGAACTGACGAAGTACACTGGGCGCTCCACCACTTTCTTCCTTGTCGTGTCCTTGGGGTTACTCTCGATGTCGTGATCACTTCTGCTTGATCCTTATCTGACTCTGCCGGTCCTTGCTCACTCTCTGCTTCGTCCACTTCTAGGTGTGCTACCAAGGCTGCACTGACCACTTGGTTGGTTGCCGCTAAGTAGAGCAGCAACAGCTCTTGTAGCTTAGGAGCAACCAAGGTGGGCACAGAGGACAAGTAGGCCTTCAACTCTTGCAAGGTCGCACCTGCTTATGGGGTCCACTTCATGGTCCTCCCATCATACTCCTTGGGTATCTCTGGCTTGAATGTTCAGACAGATGGACAACGGACTTGCCGCAGCTCGCGAGTAAAGACAGGGCATCCAGCCTCGAAAGGTAGGCACCCGCCAATATCTAGTGCAGGCTTGTCGACGTCAGGACCATCGCACCCATTGGTCCGATGGTGGTCGTCGCGGCGTTGCTGGATGACAACGCGTGTGTCTCCCCTCCGCCTATCCTCTGGGGCTTGCCGACGATCTAGACATGCTCGAGGGTCGGAAGAGGCCATCGAGACGTCGTCAGGTTCTTGATTCTGCTGTGCTCACGCTGGCTGCCATGGCGGGGACTATACTGTGGGGGTGGGCCCTTCTGTACGACCGGCAGCACAAGCAGTCGTCGTCGCTTGGGGAGGTCGTGGTGGGCTAGCTTGATGCGACCCCCAACCTCGGCGAAACCAAGCAGGATCTGGATGGTGGCACGCCACTCGTCCATCTGCTCGGCCGCTGGCGGGAACCTTAGCAGCAGCTGAGTCTGCCCCATGGCCTGCGTAGCCGTACTCGGCATGGGTTATGACGATGTAGATCATACCGTCGCCCGGCTCCTGACGGTGCCAGCAGCAACAGTACCATGTCCCCGCTTTTGCGGGGCGGCCATGGATAGCATGGTGGTGCGGCGAAGGCGCTTGAGGGCTAGCGGCTCCGTAGGGCATGGCGACTTGGTCGACTCGCCCCGGGGGAGGCGCATGCACCGCGGTTGCTCCCGTGATGGGGGTGGCCGGAGGCCAGCGATTCACCCCAGACCGAGCGCCATCGCTGCGCATGTGCCCGTCGGCAAGAGGAAGGAGTGTGGATGGAGTAACCCCTTCACCCGTAGCTCGTGGAGCGCAGCCGTCATGGTGTTGCTAATGTTGATCTCCCCCGGTGCCTCCCGCTTCTGCTCCGGCCATGGGGGAAGTGGTGATGGCACCACCTGCTCCGACCTCACCCCCAGCAGCGTCCACATCCTCGCGTGCCTCCGCACCTCCCGTAGCGTTGGTGGCTGCGGGTGGCGGAGCCTTTGAGGTGGACGGGTGATCTGGACCACCGGATTTCTTCTTGGGTGCCATGGCTAATGGCGCCATCAAAGACGAAGATGGCGACGAAGATGATGTGCTGCTCATGCTTTCAGGTTCACGCAAGAGATCCCCCTTCTTGGCGCGCCAAAGATGTCATGGAAAACCACAACCACCTACGGGACCAAGGGTCCCTTGCTGGTTCAGCGGGGGGATGTCACGTTGCACAAAGAGCAGAAGAGCGCGGGGCAGCACGGCAGAGATCACACGGACAATTTTACCTAGGTTCGGGCCGCCGTGAGGCGTAAAACCCTACTCCTGCTTTGGTGGATTGATGGTGGAAGAATGGTGTGGAGTGCAGTACACTTGCCCGGTAGGGGTTGCCTATGGGCAGTAGTGGCTACGCGTGTATGAGCGTGTGGTCATCCAACCTCCTAACTCCTTTCTAGGGTTGCCACGGGCCTCCATTTATAGATTAAGGGGTCACCACAATGGCAAATCAGTCATTATGCCCTGATAAGATAGCAAATAGTGCTATCATACCTAACTCTGCAGGCTGACATGGCACATTAAATGCGCAACGTCACATCGATGCTTGCCCGGCAAGCCTTGCCGGGCTAGTTTGCCAGCTTCATGCCTGCTTACTTGACACGTCGCAAGACGGGTGTCGTCTGTAGGTATTCCCATAGAAAGAGGCTTCCATGTGGCAAATGCTGCCACTTAATCACTTTGCGGCTTTACACCGCACTGACTGATGACATGGGTTATGGCGGAGTTGTTGGTGAGGTGGTTTTTGCCTCCGTGAGTCCTGGCACGCTCTGCCGGGGCGTCTTGGGTGTTCTCTTCGGGGGGTGACCCCGTCCTCGCCAAGCTTGTCTTCCCGGCAAGGGAGGCTCTCCTCCTGGTGGTTTCTTACTTCTCTGGCTTGATCTTGGTCCTCTTGATCTGCATGTTGATCCTTCGAAGATCTTGGTTTCTTGTACTTTGGCATGGCCTGGTGCCGTAATCTTGCTCCCATGTTTGTGCATAGTCTGAGCAACATACCCAGGGTTTATTGCACCGATAGACGGTGTGGGTGACGATGATTGTGAAGTGATCTCCGCAGGGCTTCGCCTAAGCACTACGAAAATATGACCGGGGGTGTAAACGATGGAGGGGGGCGCCTCACACGGCTAGGCAATTGTCTGGGGTGTGCTAGGGAGCCTCTCCCCACATATATATAGGTGGGAGGGAGAGGGGAGGCTGCGAGGAGGTGCCCCAAGTAGGTCGAATCTTACTTGGGGTCCTCCCCAAGTGCCCCCCCCCCCCCTCTACCATATTTAACCGAGGGAGAAGGAAAGAGGGGGGAGAGGGAAGGAAGTGGGAGTCCTAATCCACAATTTCCTTTCCCTTCTCCCCTTTCCATCCCCTCCTTAGGCCGGCCCATATGGGGGGCACACCAGCCCCTTGTGGATGGTGTGTTTCCCCTCTTGGCCCATAAGGTCCATATCTTTTGTTGGGGGTGTGCGGAACCCCTTCCAATGGCCCGATATGTACCTGGTACCCTCCGGAACACTTCCGGTGTTCGAATACCATCGTACTATATATATATATCAATCTTTACCTCTCGACCATTTCGAGACTCCTCGTCATGTCTATGATCTCATCTGGGACTCCGAACAACATTCAGTCACCAAATCACATAACTCATATAATACTATATCGTCATCGAACATTAAGCGTGTGGACCCTACGGGTTCGAAAACTATGTAGACATGACCGAGACACCTCTCTGGTCAATAACCAATAGCGGAACCTGGATGTCCATATTGGCTCCTACATATTCTATGAAGATATTTATCGGTCGAACCGTTATGACAACATACGTAATTCCCTTTGTCCATCGGTGTGTTACTTGCCCGAGATTCGATCGTCGGTATCTTCATACCTAGTTCAATCTCGTTGCCGACAAGTCTCTTTACTCGTTCCATAATACATCACTTCGTGACTAACTCCTTAGTCGTTTGCTTGAAAGCAATAGCAATAAAATTGAACGATCATTATGCTAAGCTAACGGATGGGCCTTGTCCATCACATCATTCTCCTAATGATGTGATCCTGTTATCAAATGAAAACTCATGTCCATGGTTAGGAAACCTTAACCATCTTTGATCAACGAGCTAGTCTAGTAGAGGCTCACTAGGGACACGTTGTTTTTTTATGTATTCACACATGTATTAAGGTTTCTGATCAATACAATTCTAGCATGAATAATAAACCTTTATCATGAATAAGGAAATATAATAACAACTTTATTATTGCCTCTAGGGCATATTCCCTTCAGTTTAGGGCTCATGCCACTCTTAAATTTGTTGTTTCTTCTGAGAGTAAGAGAAATATTGAAGTAAAACTATAAGAAGTAAAAGGCAGAAAGAAAAGAAGACTCGAATGTCTGGCTAAGGTATGAATGGCATACAAGTTATGATATGTAGAGGTGGTTGGTCAAGTAAAGTGTAGTTCTTGGGAAATATGATCAATTTGTTGATCACTGATTCTTCTGTATTGTGGTTAAAAGGTTAATCACAAGGATATCAACTCAATTGCATATTATTGCAAATCATTGCAAAGAAACTCTGAACGGTCTAAATGGCCAACATATAATGAGGTTAAAATATTTTGATGGATTGTAAAAGGTTACAGTATTTCTATCGGTGTACTTCCTCTATATTTATTGTCATATTTCATTTTGAGTTTTTTACACTCCAACCCATTGCATAGAAGTTGCAAGGAGATTGTTCATGACAGAACAATAGTTGTTTGATGTTATGAAGGAGGTTGTTCATGATAGAACAATAGTTGTTCGATGTTATGAACAAAAGGGCATACCTTATTGTGAATAAGATGTATATTGTTAATATTGACAATAAAACTGAACATCCGTAACACTGACGCTAAATATCGCAAGACTAAAAGAATACCACATCTGTGTGGCACTGCATTTAGTCACATTGGAGAAACCAGCATGGAGAAATTTCATAGTCATGAATTTTGAAGTCATCTGATTGAGAATCATTTGACACTTGCAAGTTTCGTCCAATTAGTGAAGTAAACTAAAATATCATTCATAGGCCATAAAGAATGAGCAACAAAAGTATTGGAGATATGCATATTGATGTATGTAATCCAATAAGTGTTGTTGCAAGTAGTGTATTTTATCTATATTCAAGATGACTCAAGCAGATATTTATATTTACTAACTAGGACATAAATCTGGATCTTTTGAAGTGTTTCAAAAGGTTTTCAGAATGAAGTAGAAATTATTGTAACAAGAAAATTTTGTTTCTTCCATTGGATTGTAGAAAGGAATATTTGAGTTACAAGTTTACCGAATGTATAATGAGCTATAAAAGGTATTCTATAGCTTGCAACTCTGAGAACACTACTAAGAGTAGAGTGTTTTAAGTAGATGCAATCAAGCTCTGTATGACATGGTGAGATCAAAGATGACAATAATTATTTTTTCCAATATACTTTCAAAGTAATGCTTTAGAGATTGTGGCTTTTACACTCAAAAATGGAGCGCCATCAAATTTATTGAAATAAGTGTTACTTCCTAGGTTATCCCAAATATTTGGGTATTCCTCTATCACTATGACGAGGCAAAGTGTTTTTGCCACAGAGTGCGGAAGTTTTGAAGAAAATGTTTTCTATAAAAGAGTGAGTGGGAGGACAGTGCAACTCGACAAGATTGCAGAATCTTCGTAATCAGCTCAAAGAAAAGAAACACTGGAAGTAATTCTAGAATTTTTTACTATGACTGATACGAAAGTCTCTATATGAGATATAGAGACTAAGGTCGAACTTGCAGATGAACTATATAGGTTGGGAAAATTCATGCAGACCTTTGTGGTATGCAAATAAAATATTGTTGGGCAAATAATGAACCTATAATTCATAGCGAAGCGTTGGTGGGCCCTGACTTTGGAAATTGGCTATATTGTGATGCCCCCGATTTGACCGTACACTAATCATACACGCAGATGTGTACGATCAAGATCAGGGACTCATGGGAAGCTATCACAACACAACTCTAGTGTGACACTCCAAAAATTTTGTGGTTTTTGTTTTCAGCAAGAGCCTTGCTTGGTTTAAAGAAGGTCACTTAAACCCTTCTTAAAAACCTCTCTTCTGAGTTTTCCCTCTCAAAATCTTTTCTTGGATTTAGTTTCTTCTAAAAAGAAAACCTTTTTGGTTTTGGGCTTTTATTTGGTTTTGATCCATTCTTGTTTCACCATGCCTCTTATGGTAAAACTCCCCCAAAACCCCTCCTTCCACTTTGGGACAACCCAAACATCATGTCCCAATTAGTTAAATCCATTTTTGGTTTTATCTCATTTATTTCTTTTCCCAAAACAATTATGTCCTTTATTTTGAGCCTAGGTAATTTGCAAAGCAAGTACCTTAATGCCTTTGAATTTTGACCTCAACTCAACTCCCCTGGATAGTCCTTAGCACCCACAACCTAGAACCATCAAGATCCACTCTTCTCCTTTTCAAAATTTTCAAATTTCACCCTCTGCAAGTTTGGACCAGATTTGTAAAATTTGGTGAAATTCATATCTCCACTTCTCCAAAAATTCCACCAAAATTCAGGCAACCCCCAGTGGCAATGAGAGACCACTCCACCAAAAACCAGCTCAAGGAAAAATCCCTACATGCCAAAATCATTCTGTCGAACACCTGGCCTGCACTGTTATTGTACATCTTTAGTAAAAATTCAGAGTTCAGTGTCGTTTCTTCGTCAGGGATTCAGTCACATGTCGACTGTGCACTTGGCACGTTGCTCACAGCTCCTCCTCCCTGTCCGGAGCACCACACGCGCGCTTGGCTCGTTCCTGGCGTCGGTGGCGCCCTGGCCCGCCTGCACCGGCGTGTTCCGCGGCGGCAGAACCCCCGTAGCGGCCGACCAGGGGGTACCCTGCGGCATAACGCCGTTCGGCACCGCCCAAACCTCCTGAGAGCTCCGCGTGGCCATCTCCTTGCCAGCGCACGCATGCAGCACCGTCGCCATGGCCTGGCACGCGCAGAGCGCGCTCTCTGCCGCCGACGTGCCGTACGACCGTTCCGTCGGGGATAGGCCGTAACCACCCCTGCCATGCTAAGTTAGACACTGGAATGGCACCAGTGCTTCGTCTAGATGATGCTCAAGCCTCTAATCCAACCGTCCAGCCACAGCACAGCCGTAATCGCTCGCCGGACTTATCCGTTCACGGCAACCGCCTCGCGCCGGCTATAAATAGCGCCTCCGAGCTCACTCTCGCCCCCGCACACCTCCACCACCTCACCAGACCCCGCCTAGCCACTGGAAGAGCCTCGAGGGGCCCTTCTTCCTCCACTCCGGCCAACTCCGTCTGCCTCGGGCTCCGGCAGCGTTCTCTCCGGTGAGAACTCCTCCACTGCCCTAGACTTGCCCGTAGTCTCATGGCACCTCTAGGAGACTAACCCCCACTCCAATTTGACCCCTGCAGCTCTCTCCGGCGAGGTCCACGACCGCCCGAACCATCGTCTGTCGGAGCAAGGGCCGCCGTCGACACAGTGCTCGCTGGTGACCACCACCACCCACTGACGCAGAAGGACGTACTGAACACGGAGGTACCACCCGATCCCCTTGCCTCGCCGTGGATCACCGTCGGCGACCACCGCAGCTCTCGGGCGCCGACGAGCCCTGTTTTCCTTGTTTGAATATTCAAACCTGATGGGTGGGACCCGCCTGTCAGCCTCTCATTCTTTTCTTTTAAACAAATCGTTTTCTGGACTTTTCTGCAGAACCCCCTGGGAGTTTTCTGTTTCATTATAGAAAGGTCCCTCGATCAAAACCCATATAACTTTTAAACAGAAAAGGACTTTTGTTTGATTCTTTGTTCTCTTTAAAATTTTGACTAGTTTTTTATCAGATTTATTTGAAAATTATTTGGTTTACTTTTTGTACACCTCGTGGTATTTACGTTACGTGCGTATTTTTCTTATACCGTAGAAACCGGAGGAGGTGACGGAGCCGCGAACTTCACCCAGTTAGACTCCGACTACTACGAACCAGGCAAGCGTGTTTGAACTCTTGATATGATGAGTGCTTGTAGTATGTTTGCATTTAGGAGTTTCATGGCATGTTTATGAACATTTCTTTGAATGTTATTCTTCATGCACAAAAGTGGAAAGTAAGTTTCGGAAAGCCATATGTTGTTGGATACATATTTGCATGGCCATGTGATGGCATGAGGATGGGTAAGATGGCAGTGTTGTGGCTTGCCAGTCTTATGCCAGTCTATTTGACTTCAGTGTCATCGTGAATCAAATCACATTCCCATTCATTTCCTTCCTGTACTGCCACTTGTTTTCCGCAAGGAATATGGCTTAGTAAGTTGCAAACCGTTTTCCGGGTACACACCAAGTAGAGAGGCCGGGATGAGGGTTCCATGGCCCTGGATTAAAGCTCATCATCCAGTTAGGGGGCATGGGTGTTTCCGGTTGGGACCGAGAGGGGGCACCCCTTAGAGCGCGCGTATAGAAATTTGATCCCATGCTATTCGAGGTTGTGACCTCCCCGTCTCAGAGTTTTTCTTGGACGTTGTCTAGGGTGATTCCTGGCATCGTGAGGTGGAATGGGTGTGTACTGGTTAAATGAGTTTCTACCAAAATACCATAAACGGAACTAGTCCTTCGTGACTACGGAAATCCGTTGGCTGTGGTCAGTTAGTACAAACTCTGCAGAGTCACAAATCTGTTAAATCATCTTGTACATGTCCAAGTACTGTGTTCATCTTATCTTGTCAGATATCAGCCTCAGTGACAAAACCCGGTGGACTACATGAGTTTTAAATCCGGTTAAAAGTTTATTCTTGTGGATGGACTAACCCGTTATTTACTTTTGATATAAGCCCTTTCTGTGATGTCGCTCAGACGTCCGACTGTGGCATTTCTTTTTAAGCCCTTTCTATGATGTCGCTCAGACGTCCGACTGTGGCATTTCTTTTTAAGCCCTTTCTATGATGTCGCTCAGACATCCGACTGTGGCATTTCTTTTCAAGCCCTTTCTGCGACGTCGCTCAGACATCCGACTGTGGCATTTCTTTTACAAGCCCTTCCTGCGATGTCGCTCAGACGTCCGACTGTGGCATTTCTTTTATAAGCCCTTTATGTGGTGTCGCTGAGACGCCCGACTGTGGCATTTCTTTTATAAGCCCTTTATGTGGTGTCGCTGAGACGCCCAACTGTGGCATTTCTTTTATAAGCCCTTTATGTGGTGTCGCTTAGACGCCCGACTGCGGCATGAGCTTTAATTGTTTACCTTTCGAGGCGTCGCTCCAGACACCCGATCAGTTTTTAGTTATTTGTTTTACTTTCAAGTCATGCAAAAATATTATTATTGGAACGAGCGTCATTATTTTTGCTCATGACGCATTCATGCATACATTTGTTATATCTTTTGTCCGAACTGTCTTGCGAGTACTTTCAAAGTACTCACCTGGCTTGTTGATTTGGCCAGATGTTGATGAAGGCGATCTCATGGATGAAGAGTTTGATAGCGAGTCCGACGCCTAGAGGAGTCCCAGTCAGTCCCGTGCGATCCTGCATTTGGTCACTGTATTATTTCCGCTTCCGCCACCCCAGAAATAAATTCATCGAGCCTCACCTCGATGCTCGATGAGCTGCCAGTTAGTAGTCAAGTTATCCACCACCACTTTTTATCTCGAGCTAGTAGCATGTCACCACACCCCTGTGTCCTAACCGCCCTTATGTAAGATATTGGCGAGTTTGTAATAATTTGTTGAGCAGCCTCAGCTCAACCCTGTAATATATTTGATGCTACTGGTCCTTTGTTTATCAAGTTGTTGTCTACCAGTGAGGATAACTTTTCCTATACTAGGATCTAAAGATCGATTTTCTCAATAATTATTTTATTGAAAAACCGGTCGTGACAGACTTGGTACCAGAGTCAGGCTGACTGTAGGAAGCCACTAGGTGCGATTGCTAATCAGTTATTAGCATGATAGAGTTTATTCATGTTTTCATAAATGTAGTCATTTTTCTAACAGTCAGCATAAAATTTATGATCTGATCGCTCAGAATTTTTGCCTACTTTTGTAGATGCTGGCAATGACTGTCAGTCACAAATGTTCGCCAACGTGCCTGAGGGGTTCGTCAAGTTCCTCTCCTTCATCGTTCAAGTCGCGATGGGGCCATCCGTGTGCCCAGTCTTCACACTTTATCCACACAAGATCAACGACATTCTGACCATGCACCAGGCCACGGTGCAATTCAGGGGAGGGCGTGCTGAGATACGCCGCTTCCGATTCTTGGGGAGAGCCATGCCTACAGAGAGGCATGCTATGCAGATGGCTGCCCGGGAGGCGATAGCTCGTCTTCGGGATGTCCTTCCTGCTATGAAGACCCGTCGCTACCGCTACCTTCCATGCCACGTGCCATACACCTGTCACTACTCATTCTCTTGCCCCAGAGGAGAGCGAGACGAGGCTTTTGAGATGCTTGTCGAGTACCTCCGAGCCTTGGAGGCAGCTTCGACAGCATGGTGGACGACCTAGTAGCTGCCCGCATAGACTCAGTCCATGGTTGTGCCGCCAACAGGAGGGAACTCCTGCACACCGCTCCACCGCTAACTTTTATCTCGTCCTCAACTTCTCATTCACCTACCATTCTCGCCACTGCTCGTCGTCTACCTACCACTGAGGAATTCAACCAAGCTATTGCACCCACTCCCATTCGCGCTGCACCACTCATTGCACCCACTCCCATACGTGCTACTCCACCTATTCCACCCACTCATATTCAGGTTACTCCGCCTATGGCACCTGCTCCATCAGCTCAGCGCAGCATTTCTCGTCTGGAACCAATTAGCGAGGAGGAAGTTGAGTCCCCAGCGTCACTGCGTCTCACCCTCGGCAGGCCAAGGGAGATCCTCACCATCTCCGACTGAGTACGTGTAGACACCATGCGATGTGCCGACTTGTGTGATATGTTTATATGTACCTAGGTTGTGAGAAGTAGCCTGTTTGCGCATCATGTAGGATCTGGAGAAGTGCACTAGTCTCAATAACATGTCAGGATTATGTACGCATATCCTGAGTGATGTAATGTATAATTATGCCTGCGTGTAAGATATGTAATAGTCCTTCTCCGCGCGCAATCGTGTATTTTCAAAAAAAAATCCTGGAGCTTTATGTGTGATTTTGTTGACTTTTGCGACTCTCTTTCTTGTCTTACGAGTTTCACAAAATATATCCCCAGAGTGAAAGATGTCCCGTCCGTGGACGCGCTCTATGCCAAATCAGCCCGAAGAAAATTATGGCACACCACAAAACCACAATTTCACTCAGGGACAGACAAGTCAACAGGATAGTGAAACAGCATTTACCCAAGTATGTCATCTGTATGAACAGAGTCAGCAACAACACCAGGAAATGATGAACCAATTCATCAATATGGGAAATAATCGTGGTCAGTATCAGCAGCAATCCAAGTTATCTGAGTTACAGAAAACGCGTCCCCAAACATTTTCTCATACTGGCAAGCCTCTTGAGGCCGAAGACTGGCTTCGAGACATGGAGAGAAAATTAATTATTGCACAGTGTTCAGACCGTGAAAAAGTATTGTATGCACCACATTATCTCACCGGATGTCGGGGGGTGCTGATTCCACCAACACCTATGGGGACAGGGCCCCTTTCGGTTCGGTGGGAGGCGGAGAACGCGCAAAGAGCGGATCGAGGCGGTGCACGCGGGGGGGATTTTACCCAGCTTCGGGCCGCACGGATGCGTAAAACCCTACTGCTGCTTGTTTGTGTGTATTGAATCTTTGCTCAGGAGCGATCGACGCTACCAGACTGAGCGTGGGAGTGTTTCTGGTATCTCCAATGAGCCGAACTGGCCGACCCTCCCTCTACGTTGCGCTTGGGCCTCCTTTTATACTTTCAAGGGGTTACCCACAGGTGGCAACGTAGACTAGAAGGGTAAAAATGAAAAAGGATGCGGTAGGTGCAGCTACCGCTACTGTGGATACAGTGCACCCTACCTAACTCTGACGGCAGGGGACAAGGGCATTAAATGCCTGTCTAAGTCTCCTAAACAGTGCAAAAGGTGACCGTCAGGAGCGCCACCGTTTGCCACGATGGGCTTCTCTTCATCTCCGCTTGCCACCACGTACCCCTAGCTGCACGGCCTCCTGCCACGTGTGCTTGGGAGAGTCCCAGAGCGACACGTTAGCAGGTGTGCTGGAGCGCGGGCACGAAGTGGGGGTTTCCCGCGGCAAGCTCCTTGCCGCGGCCGTCGTCTTGTCGCGTCCGGAAGCTTGTCGCTCGCCGGATCTTGCCGGGACGCAGGGCGCGTCGCGGCAAGCTTTCTTGGTATGCCTTGAGTAGCCTTCCCGGCAAGCTCCTCTTGCCGGGGTCTTGTCTCTTCCCGGCAAGATCCTCTTGCCGGGGCCTTGTTTGGCCTTCCCGGCAAGCTCCTCTTGTCGGGGCCTTGGTTTGAGTACTTTGTTCTTGAGTGGTCTTCAAGGGATCCACGGAGGGTCTTGGCGGTCACCCGGCAAGCCATGCCGCGGGGTGCTGCAACTGCCCGTGCACGAGTTCGGGATACTAGGGTACCCCTACTCTAGTACACCGACAGGAGCCCCCGGGCCTGGGCCATACACGGTGCCGAGCGCTGTTGGGCCAGGCCCAAAACAGTGCATGGGCACGCGCGGCCTAGGTCACGCCGAATCTAACTCCGCTCCCACCGCGCACGCCCAGAACGGCACGCGTGAAACGCGGCGTCGTGGGTGAGATCGTGGGTGGCGTGCGTGGGGCTAAGCCCCCCGAGCATGCGTCAGGCCATGATGATGGGGACGGTTCACGCCCTCCTCCTTAAACGGAGGTAGGTGTGGGGGCGTGGTGCATTTACTGGACGGGGCCGGTGCGCGGTTTCCAGGACATCCACTCCCCGCGTTCACGGGGCGGAGCGAGGCCGCCTCATCTGTCACCTTGGTTCTGCATCCCCGCCACGCGGCTCCCATGCGCTTGGGGTCACGGACGGTGGAGTGGGAAACTGGGCCGTCGCGAGCGGGTTGGCCCCGTCTCCCTGCCCTTCTCGTGCCTTGATTCGCTGAGCGGGGCGGCCGAGCCCCCACCTCGCTCCTTTATAAAGAGCGGGATGGGAGCACAGAAATCTGCACTCTCTCATCTTCTCCTTTCTCCAGCTTCTGCTCCCCTTTCTCTCATCTGCCATGGAGAAAGGGAACCCAGGCCCTTCATCGGTGGCGGCGAGGGTCGCCACCAGGCAGCGCATCTCTCCCTCTTCCGCGCCCGAGGTGGCAGAGCCAGCCTTAAGGGGAAGAGGGAGGGGGCGAGGTCGCGGACGAGGTCGAGTACGAGGTCGAGGCGCTCGGGGAAGAGGCGGACGGGGCGGCGCGTCAGCTTCACCTCCGCCAGCGGCTCCTCCCCCCACGGCGGTCCATATAGGGGACGACCCTTGCGAGTTCTTCGTCAGGCTGCGCCGGGCGCCTCGTCGTCGCCTCCGGCTTCCAGCTCCGTTTGCGCGTGCGATGGAGTTGGACCCGCCCGAGACACTGAGGCTGCACATGAGGGGCTGTGGGATCAACGGCACGCGAGTCCGCGTTGCATTCCCAGCCCCTAATGTGATGTATCTTGATCGAGGGTGGAAGACATTCGCCCGCATCCACAGCTTGACGGAGGGGTTTACCCTCCATTTTAAGTTGATGGAGTGCGATCTCCTCTCCGCCAAGGCCTTCGGATGCTTCGGCACTCGGGCGAAGTGCTGCGTGGACAGCTCCTCCGACAGCGAAGGCTCCTCCTCGAGCGAGAGCGACGAGGAGGGGAGCGACAACGACGACGAGGGCAGCGGGCGGCGGGGTAGCGGGTCCGACTGCCGCTTTGCACGGCACCGGCGACCCCATCATCCACGTCGCCGGCTTCTTGAACTCCCCGGGGTCGTCTCCTTGGGCGGCTGGCGTAGGGAGGCTGCGGAAGGGGAAGAGGGCAGGCGACAAGGCCGTCAAGCCGGAGTACGAGGGCGTGGTGCCCTCGACAGCGTGCTGACGTCCTGTCGCCCCGTCTTCGAGCCCCGCTTCCAGCGCCACCGTCGCCGTCCAGCCTTCGGACGACCCCCGGGATGTTCCCTTGGTGTCTTCTGGCACCCGTAACTCGCCTAGGCACTCTTCTTGCCCTTTTCGCCTCCTTGACCTGCCTCCTGAAAAGAGGGGCAGGAAAGGGATTACGGGCATCTTATCTTTTTAATTTGTAAGCCTTCGGGCCTTAGCTGTATCTAGAACTTGTAATCCTCTCTTTCATGTTTTTCATCCTCTATGGACTGTACCTGAGTGGGATGTTTTTTAATGAAAAGAGGATGCTTGCCGGGTTATTTGTCTCATGAGCTAAACCCACGCCAAGGAGCGAATCCTTGGTATCCCTCGGACAGACATTTCATCTCCCGGCAATAGGCCCTGCCGCCTTCCCACGTCGTTCAACCCTTCTCACGTTTTAGACGGAGGCAGGAACGAGGTGGGTGCGGTCTCCTCATTTCATCCCTTTGCTGCCGCGACTATGACCAAACTTGGCCCCGAGAACGAGCCCCAGGGCCTAGAGTCGAGGGAGCACGGCAGTTTCCGGGAAGAAATGTGGTTTCGCATTCCCCAGTCCATAAGAGGATGCATGATAAGGGATGAAAGACTTATCTGATATTGCAGCCCCCGGCAACTCTGGTTTGCCGTGGAAGATTCTTGGCACTCGCAGCCCCCAGCGATACTGGCTTGCCGGGGAGGCTTTTATCCTCAGCAGAGAACTTTGTCGTTCTCGATGCCGGCTTCCGGCAAGCTGGTCGCCAGGAAGTCTTTTTTCTTCGGCAGAGAACTTTGACGTTCTCGATGCCGGCTTCCGGCAAGCTTGTTGCCAGGAAGGCTTTTACCTTCGGCAGAGAACTTTGACGTTCTCGATGCCGGCTTCCGGCAAGCTTGTTGCCAGGAAGGCTTTTACCTTCGGCAGAGAACTTTGACGTTCTCGATGCCGGCTTCCGGCAAGCTTGTTGCCAGGAAGGCTTCTATCTTCGGCAGAGAATTTTGACGTTCTCGATGCTGGCTTCCGGCAAGCTTGTTGCCAGGAAGGCTTTTACCTTCGGCAGAGAACTTTGACGTTCTCGATGCCGGCTTCCGGCAAGCTTGTTGCCAGGAAGGCTTTTATCTTCGGCAGAGAATTTTGACGTTCTCGATGCCGGCTTCCGGCAAGCTTGTTGCCAGGAAGGCTTTTGGCGAAGAACTTCGTTGTTCTTGACACCGGCTCCCGGCAAGATCGTCGCCGGAAAGGCTTACGGCGAAGAACTTCGTCGTTCTTGACACCGGCTCCCGGCAAGATCGTTGCCGGAAAGGCTTATGGCGAAGAACTTCGTCGTTCTTGACGCCGGCTCCAGGCGAGATCGTTGCCGGAAAGGCTTACGGCGAAGAACTTCATCGTTCTTGACGCCGGCTCCCGGCAAGATCATCGCCGGAAAGGCTTATGGCGAAGAACTTCGTTGTTCCTGACGCCAAAAAGATTGGCCCTAAGGGCGTTGCCAGCCCCCAGGCCATAACTGTGTTCAAACACAGCAAGTGATTAGTATCCGAAGTGCACTTAACTCGTTTGCAAATTTTGACTTCTGCTACATATTCCCTATGCCTGCTGGAATGCTTTCCGGTGCGTGTGATCCAGCCAGCAGCGCTTGAGGGAACGGGCCCTTAGCGGCTATTCGGGAACATCCTTCCCAAAAAGGTTTACCTTCTTGGTTCTAGCGCAACCACACAAGTTGCCGAGCGGACTCGAGGCAACATGGAGCGCAACTAGCCCCGAGAAGGCTCCTCGGCATACAGGTCTATGCAGAAATCTCAAATAAATAGCACATGCTATCTTCCTGTTCAACCCCTCTTTGTACGTCCACCCTACGCTTTCTAGGGAAACTTGCCGATGCAGGCACCCTTGCCGCGAGCGCCGAGTGCGGAACTTCAGCAGCCTGCTGGCGGGGTCGCTACCGACAAGCAATCTTGTCGCAACTAGTTGCAGCTCGCTTAAGTTGTTGAGCGGACTCAAAACAAAGTAAGGGCGCTAGCGGCTCACTTAATTTGTTGAGCGGACTCGAAGCAAAGTAAGGGCGCTAGCAGCTCACTTAAGTTGTTGAGCGGACTCGAAACAGAGTAAGGACGCAACTAGCTACGAGTTGATTCCTCCGCGCACAGGTTTTCCGTACAAAGAGCAAGATCTCCGAGGTGGATAACCTTATAGAGAAAAGAAATATCTAAAGTCTCGCATGACTTAGCTTTTTCTGTTGCCGCACCGGCGTCGTTCTTTCGCTCGCCCGCTCCTTAGGAGCCACGACGATGAAGAACAGCCGCCGCCGAAGCCCCCTACCTGGCGCGCCAGAGATGTCGGGGGGTGCTGATTCCACCAACACCTATGGGGACAGGGCCCCTTTCGGTTCGGTGGGAGGCGGAGAACGCGCAAAGAGTGGATCGAGGCAGTGCACGCGGGGGGGATTTTACCCAGCTTCGGGCCGCACGGATGCGTAAAACCCTACTGCTGCTTGTTTGTGTGTATTGAATCTTTGCTCAGGAGCGATCGACGCTACCAGACTGAGCGTGGGAGTGTTTCTGGTATCTCCAATGAGCCGAATTGGCCGACCCTCCCTCTACATTGCGCTTGGGCCTCCTTTTATACTTTCAAGGGGTTACCCACAGGTGGCAACGTAGACTAGAAGGGTAAAAATGGAAAAGGATGCGGTAGGTGCAGCTACCGCTACTGTGGATACAGTGCACCCTACCTAACTCTGACGGCAGGGGACAAGGGCATTAAATGCATGTCTGAGTCTCCTAAACAGTGCAAAAGGTGACCGTCAGGAGCGCCACCGTTTGCCACGATGGGCTTCTCTTCATCTCCGCTTGCCACCACGTACCCCTAGCTGCACGGCCTCCTGCCACGTGTGCTTGGGAGAGTCCCAGAGCGACACGTTAGCAGGTGTGCTGGAGCGCGGGCACGAAGTGGGGGTTTCCCGCGGCAAGCTCCTTGCCGCGGCCGTCGTCTTGTCGCGTCCGGAAGCTTGTCGCTCGCCGGATCTTGCCGGGACGCAGGGCGCGTCGCGGCAAGCTTTCTTGGTATGCCTTGAGTAGCCTTCCCGGCAAGCTCCTCTTGCCGGGGTCTTGTCTCTTCCCGGCAAGATCCTCTTGTCGGGGCCTTGTTTGGCCTTCCCGGCAAGCTCCTCTTGCCGGGGCCTTGGTTTGAGTACTTTGTTCTTGAGTGGTCTTCAAGGGATCTACGGAGGGTCTTGGCGGTCACCCGGCAAGCCTTGCCGCGGGGTGCTGCAACTGCCCGTGCACGAGTTCGGGATACTAGGGTACCCCTACACTAGTACACCGACACCGGAGCAGCTGCATCGTGGTGGGAAAACTTCCTGCACATGCACCCCAATGAAAATGAAATAACCTGGGAGGATTTCAAAGAAGGTTTTCGTGGGGCACACATTCCTAAGAGTGTTATGAAAATCAAGAAGAGAGAATTTGATGACCTCAAGCAAAGGACCATGACAGTGTCAGAATACAATAGCCAATTCACTCTGTTGTCTCGCTACGCTAATGAAGAGCGCATGACCGAGAGCAAGAAGATGGAAAAATTCTTGGAAGGCCTGGCACCCGCACTTAAATGGCAGCTGGTTATGCATACCTTCCCAGATTTTAAAACACTGGTGGATAAGGCCATTACTCTGGAAAATGAGCGACGCAGTTTAGAAGATTTCTACAAACGCAAAAGGGACCAGTCTACTTTTGCTTGCAACCCTAGAAGCAAGACGGAAATTCAGAAGGGCGGTACACACAGAACCCCGACGAATAATTCACGCCCAATCAAGAATTTCCATGCAAGAGACAAGGAGTTCACATATCGCCCAGGCGTTACTTGTTACGCTTGTGGAGAAGAAGGGCACTATGCCAAGTAGTGCCCCAAGCCAAGGAACTCAACCCCAAAGCCTAGCAATGGTGGCAATAATTCAGCGCCAAAGCGTAACAATTTCAACCCCAATAACAACCTCCGGAAGGGTCACCTGAACCACGTGACCAAAGAGGAAGCACAGAACGCCCCAGATATCATACTCGGTACGTATCCTGTCAACACAATACCTGCCATGGTTTTGTTTGATTCTGGAGCTTCTCACTCATTCATTTCAAAAAGTTTTGCTTTGCAAAATAATTTTTCGATGCTTCCCTTGGAAAAATCAATGATCATCAAGTCCCCTGGAATTAAGCAAGGGACCCAGAGTTACTGTCAAGGTGTGGTTATTGAATTTGAAGGATTGAAGTTTTACGCCAACCTTATTGTATTGGAAAGCAAAGGATTGGATGTCATCCTACGGATGGATTGGTTAACCACCAACAAAGGTTTTATTGACTGCTTCAACCGGACCGTGATTCTCACACACCATCATGGGAAGACAATAAAAGTTTCAACCAAAGAGAGACAAATACCTCGGCAATCGAGATTAAACAAGGTGGACGTTTCTGAGCTGAACAAGGTTCCAGTAGTGTGTGAATTTCTAGACGTATTTCCAGAAGAACTACCAGGCATGCCACCGGACCGAGAGATAGAATTCAGCATTGAGCTAGCACCCGGAACCGCTCCCATTTACAAGAAACCATACAGAATGGCACCATCCGAATTGGTAGAATTGAAGAAGCAAATAAAAGAATTATTGGAGAAAGGATACATACGAACCAGTTCCTCACCTTGGGGTTCTCCAATTTTATTTGCCAACAAAAAGGATGGACCACTGAGATTGTGTATTGACTATCGAGCTCTTAACATGGTCACAATCAAGAACAAATACCCAATGCCCCGAATAAATGATTTATTCGATCAGCTTGCACAGGCCAAAGTCTTCTCAAAAATTGACTTGAGATCAGGATACCACCAATTAAAAGTGCGAACAGAAGATATTCGCAAGACAGCCTTCACTTCCAGATATGGACTGTGTGAGTTCACAGTAATGCCATTTGGGCTAACCAACGCCCCCGCATATTTTTTTCACCTCATGAACAAAGTATTTATGAAGTATATGGAGAAGTTTGTTATGGTATTCATCGATGATATTCTGATATACTCCAAAACACCAGAAGAGCACGCCGAGCATCTCAAGATTGTACTCGGAGAACTCAGGAAACATCAACTATACGCCAAATTCAGCAAATGTGAATTTTGGCTAAGACAGGTGGGTTTTCTGGGCCACGTGCTAACCCAAGAAGGTATTGCAGTAGACCCGGAAAAGGTCAAGGCCGTACTTCGCTGGAAACCACCAGCTAGCATAACGGACATACGGAGTTTCTTGGGAATGGCAGGCTATTATCGGAGATTTATTGAAGGATTCTCCACCATAGCAAAGCCAATGGCGCAGTTGCTCAAGAAAGGCAAGAAGTTTGAATGGACGGAAGCATGTGAGAAAAGCTTCCAAGAGCTAAAAAGGAAGTTAACAACGGCACCAGTATTAATTGTGCCAGACATACACAAGAATTTTGAGGTGTATTGTGACGCATCCCGGAAAGGCCTCGGATGCGTATTGATGCAAGAAGGAAAGGTAGTTGCGTATGTCACGAGACAACTTCGCAAGCATGAGGAGAATTATCCCACTCATGACTTAGAATTGGCAGCGGTCATCCATGCACTCAAGGAATGGAGACACTTCCTACTTGGAAATCATTGTGAAATATACATAGACCATAAGAGTCTTAAGTATATTTTCACACAGCCGGAACTTAATTTACGGCAACGACGCTGGTTGGAGTTGGTGAAGGATTATGATGTTGGAATTCACTACCATCCCGGAAAAGCAAATGTTGTGGCAGACGCCCTTAGTCGGAATCCCAGCACGGACAATGATAGCATGCCAAATTTGAGGCCAGAATTTCAACAGGAATTTGCCAAACTCAATTTAATAATGGTCACCGAAGGCAGTGTGTCAAATTTGGAAATACATCCTACCCTGATGGAAAAGATTAAGGAGGCTCAACATGGACACCCCAGCATTGATGGCATAAAAAGGAAAGTAAGTTTGGGCAAGGCCTTAGAATTGAACGTAGATGATCAAGGAGTATTATGGTACGAAGAGAGACTTTGCGTACCAAATATCAAGGACCTCAAGCAGCAGATTCTGGCTGAAAGCCACACCGCTCCATATTCGATCCATCCTGGAGGAACAAAAATGTACAAAGACCTTCAGGAAAAATTTTGGTGGCACGGTATGAAGAGAGACATAGCCACGTTCATTGCATGTTGTGACACTTGTCAACGCATCAAGGCTGAGCACCAGAAACCAGCTGGGCTATTACAGCCAAACAAGATACCCGAGTGGAAGTGGGACGAGATTGGAATGGATTTCATTATTGGACTACCACGGTCACGACACGGAAATAATGCCATATGGGTCATCACCGGCAGATTAACTAAGGTAGCACATTTTATCCCGGTGAAGACAACTCACACCACTCAGAGACTGGCCAGACTTTATCTTGCCCGTATCGTCTGCCTGCATGGAGTCCCAAAGACTATCATATCTGATAGAGGCACATAGTTCGTCTCTAGATTTTGGGATCACCTACAACAGGCACTGGGAACCCAACTATCATTTAGTACCACATACCACCCCCAGACTGATGGGCAGACTGAACGCGTAAACCAAATCCTAGAAGATATGATGAGAGCCTGCATTCTCACCTACGGAACCAGTTGGGAAGAAAGTTTGCCATATGCAGAGTTCGCATACAACAACAGTTATCAAGCCAGCTTACAAATGGCACCCTTTGAAGCTCTGTATGGGAGAAGATGTCGTACCCTGCTAAACTAGTCAGAAACCGGGGACAGCCACATCTTCGGCCCAGATATGCTCAAAGAGGCTGAGGAGAAAGTTAAGACGATTAGAGATCGACTCAAGACAGCTCAAAGTCGGCAAAAGAGTTATTACAATCGGAAGCATCGGGAAATTAGTTTTGAACCCGGAGAATTTGTATACCTAAGAGTTTCTCCTATGAGGGGTCTGCAGCGATTCAGGATTAAGGGAAAGCTAGCACCAAGATTCATCGGACCATTCCGTATAGTGGCCCCAAGAGGCACGGTATCCTACCAGCTAGACCTACCCGGGGATTTATCCGATATCCACAACGTGTTCCACATCTCGCAGTTGAGAAAGTACGTGAGCAACCCAGAGAAGCAAATATCACATGAAAATATTGACGTGCAACTAGACCTCACCTACCGGGAGCACCCAATAAAAATATTAGAAGAGTCTGAGAGGAGGACCCGACAGAAAACCATCAAGTTTTTCAGAGTTTAGTGGAGCAATGACACCGAGAATGAAGCAACTTGGGAGAGAGAGGATTTTCTTCGGACAGAGCACCCACACTTGTTTAAGGATCAGCTGAAATCTCGGGGACGAGATTTTTCCTAAGGGGGTAGGTACTGTGACACTCCAAAAATTTTGTGGTTTTTGTTTTCAGCAAGAGCCTTGCTTGGTTTAAAGAAGGTCACTTAAACCCTTCTTAAAAACCTCTCTTCTGAGTTTTCCCTCTCAAAATCTTTTTTTGGATTTAGTTTCTTCTAAAAAGAAAACCTTTTTGGTTTTGGGCTTTTATTTGGTTTTGATCCATTCTTGTTTCACCATGCCTCTTATGGTAAAACTCCCCCAAAACCCCTCCTTCCACTTTGGGACAACCCAAACATCCTGTCCCAACTAGTTAAATCCATTTTTGGATTTTATCTCATTTATTTCTTTTCCCAAAACAATTCTGTCCTTTATTTTGAGCCTAGGTAATTTGCAAAGCAAGTACCTTAATGCCTTTGAATTTTGACCTCAACTCAACTCCCCTGGATAGTCCTTAGCACCCACAACCTAGAACCATCAAGATCCACTCTTCTCCTTTTCAAAATTTTCAAATTTCACCCTCTGCAAGTTTGGACCAGATTTGTAAAATTTGGTGAAATTCATATCTCCACTTCTCCAAAAATTTCACCAAAATTCAGGCAACCCCCAGTGGCAATGAGAGACCACTCCACCAAAAAACAGCTCAAGGAAAAATCCCTACATGCCAAAATCATTATGTCAAACACCTGGCCTGCACTGTTACTGTACATCTTCAGTAAAAATTCAGAGTTCAGTGTCGTTTCTTCCTCAGGGATTCAGTCACATGTCGACTGTGCACTTGGCGCGTTGCTCACAGCTCCTCCTCCCTGTCCGAGGCACCACACGCGCGCTTGGCTCGTTCCTGGCGTCGGTGGTGCCCTGGCCCGCGTGCGCCGGCGTGTTCCGCGGTGGCAGAACCCCCGTAGCGGCCGACAAGGGGGCACCCTACGGCATAACGCCGTTCGGCACCGCCCAAACCTCTTGAGAGCTCCGTGTGGCCATCTCCTTGCCAGCACACACATGCAGCACCATCACCGTGGCCTGGCACACACAGAGCACGCTCTCTGCCGCCGACGTGCCATACGACCGTTACGTCGGGGACAGGCCGTAACCACCCCTGCCATGCTAAGTTAGACACTAGAATGGCACCAGTGCTTCGTCTAGATGATGCTCAAGCCTCTAATCCAACCGTCCAGCCACAGCGCCGCCGTAATCGCTCGCCGGACTTATCCGTTCACGGCAACCGCCTCGAGCCGGCTATAAATAGCGCCTCCGAGCTCGCTCTCGCCCCCGCACACCTCAACCACCTCACCAAACCCCGCCTAGCCACTGGAAGAGCCTCGAGGGGCCCTTCTTCCTCCACTCCGGCCAACTCCGTCCGCCTCGGGCTCCGGCAGCGTTCTCTCTGGTGAGAACTCCTCCACTGCCCTAGACTTGCCCGTAGTCTCATGGCACCTCTAGGAGACTAACCCCCACTCCAATTTGACCCCCGCAGCTCTCTCCGGCAAGGTCCACGACCGCCCAAACCACCGTCCGCCGGAGCAAGGGCCGCCATCGACACAGTGCTCGCCGGCGACCACCACCACCACCCACCGATGCGGAAGGACGTACTGAACATGGAGGTACCACCCGATCCCCTTGCCTCGCCGTGGATCGCCGTCGGCGACCACCGCAACTCTCGGGCGCCGACGAGCCCTGTTTCCCTCGTTTGAATATTCAAACCTGACGGGTGGGACCCGCCTGTCAGCCTCTCATTCTTTTCTTTTAAACGAATCGTTTTCTAGACTTTTCTGCAGAACCCCCTAGGAGTTTTCTGTTTCATTACAGAAAGGTCCCTGGATCAAAACCCTTATAACTTTTAAACAGAAAAGGATTTTTGTTTGATTCTTTTTCTGTTCTCTTTAAAATTTTGTCTAGTTTTTTATCAGATTTATTTGAAATTTATTTGGTTTACTTTTTGTGCACCTCGCGGTATTCACTTTACGTGCGTATTTTTCTTATACCGTAGATACCGGAGGAGGTGACGAAGCCGCGAACTTCACCCAGTTAGACTCCGACTACTCCAAACCAGGCAAGCGTGTTTGAACTCTTGATATGATGAGTGCTTGTAGCATGTTTGCATTTAGGAGTTTCATGGCATGTTTATGAACATTTCTTTGAATGTTATTCTTCATGCAAAGTGGAAAGTAAGTTTCGGAAAGCCATATGTTGTTGGATACATATTTGCATGGCCATGTGATGGCATGAGGATGGGTAAGATGGCAGTGTTGTGGCATGCCAGTCTATTTGACTTCAGTGACATCGTGAATCAAATCACATTCCCATTCATTTCCTTCCTGTACTGCCACTTGTTTTCCGCAAGGAATATGGCTTAGTAAGTTGCAAACCGTTTTCCGGGTACACACCAAGTATAGAGGCCGGGGTGAGGGTTCCATGGCCCTGGATTAAAGCCCGTCATCCGGTTAGGGGGCATGGGTGTTTCCGGTTGGGACCGAGAGGGGCACCCCTTAGAGCGCGTGTATAGAAATTTGATCCCATGCTATTCGAGGTTGTGACCTCCCCGTCTTAGAGTTTTTCTTGGACGTTGTCTAGGGTGATTCCTGGCATTGTGAGGTGGAATGGGTGTGTACTGGTTAAATGAGTTTATACCGAAATACCATAAACGGAACTAGTCCTTCGTGACTACGGAAATCCGTTGGCTGTGCTCAGTTAGTACAAATTCTGCAGAGTCACAAATCTGTTAAATCATCTTGTACATGTCCAAGTACTGTGTTCATCTTATCTTGTCAGATATCAGCCTCAGTGACAAAACCCGGTGGACTACATGAGTTTTAAATCCGGTTAAAAGTGTATTCTTGTGGATGGACTAACCCATTAATTACTTTTGATATAAGCCCTTTCTGTGATGTCGCTCAGACGTCCGACTGTGGCATTTCTTTTTAAGCCCTTTCTGTGATGTCGCTCAGACGTCCGACTGTGGCATTTCTTTTTAAGCCCTTTCTATGATGTCGCTCAGACGTCTGACTGTGGCATTTCTTTTCAAGCCCTTTCTGCGACGTCGCTCAGACACACGACTGTGGCATTTCTTTTACAATCCCTTTCTGCGATGTCGCTCAGACGTCCGACTGTGGCATTTCTTTTATAAGCCCTTTATGTGGTGTCGCTGAGACGCCCGACTGTGGCATTTCTTTTATAAGCCCTTTATGTGGTGTCGCTGAGATGCCCGACTGTGGCATTTCTTTTATAAGACCTTTATGTGGTGTCGCTTAGACGCCCGACTGCAGCATGAGCTTTAATTGTTTACCTTTCAAGGTGTCGCTCCAGACACCCGATCGGTTTTCAGTTATTTGTTTTACTTTCAGGTCGTGCAAAAATATTATTATTGGAACGAGCATCATTATTTTTTCTCATGACGCATTCATGCATACATTTGTTATATCTTTTGTCCGAACTGTCTTGCGAGTACTTTCAAAGTACCCACCTGGCTTGTTGATTTGGCCGGATGTTGATGAAGGCGATCTCATGGATGAAGAGTTCGATAGCAAGTCCGACGCCTAGAGGAGTCCCAGTCAGTCCCGTGCGATCCTGCATTTGGTCACTATATTATATCCGCTTCCGCCACCCCAGAAATAAATTCATCGAGCCTCACCTCGACGCTCGATGAGCTGCCAGTTAGGAGTCAAGTTATCCACCACCACTTTTTATCTCGAGCTAGTAGCATGTCACCACACCCCTGTGTCCTAACCGCCCTTATGTAAGATATTGGCGAGTTTTTAATAATTTGTTGAGCAGCCTCAGCTCAACCCTGTAATATATTTGATGCTACTGGTCCTCTGTTTATCAAGTTGTTGTCTACCAGTGAGGATAACTTTTCCTATACTGGGATCTAAAGATCGATTTTCTCAATAATTATTTTATTGAAAAACCGGTCGTGACATCTAGACACAAATTAATATAATACAAGCTTTATATTACAAGCCAGGGGCCTCGAGGGCTCGAATACATCAGCTCGAATACAAATGAGTCAGTGGAAGGGACAATATCTGCGTATAGACATAAGTTAAACAAGTTTGCCTTAAGAAGGCTAGCACAAAAGTAGAAATGATTGAAAAGGTGAGGCCTCCTTCCTGGGACCTCCTAACTACTCCTCGAAGCCAAACTCCATGTAGAATCATCCTCGGGATCCTCTGGCTCCTGGACTCCATCATATGATTGCAATAACCGAGAAATGGGGAAAAAAGAAGTAGCAAAGCAACCGAGCAAGGATCTACACTACATATGCATCGGTATCAACGAAAAGGTAGTATCTATGGACTGAACTATAGAATGCCAGAATAAGAGGGGGATAGCTATTCCTATCGAAGACTAGCTTCTGGCAGCCTCCATCTTGAAGCATGTAGAAGAGAGTACCTGGTAAGTTCACCAAGTATCATCGTATAGCATAATCCTACCTGGCGATCCTCTCCTCGTCGCCCTGTGAGAGAGTGATCACCGGGTTGTATCTGGCACTTGGAAGGGTTATGTTTTATTAAGTATCTGATTCTAGTTGTCATAAGGTCAAAGTACAACTCTGGGTCGTCCTTTTACTGAGGGACACGACTATTTGAATAGATAAACTTACCTGTAGGGGTGCACCACATTACCCAACACGCTCGATCCCTCTGGCCAGTGATACGTCTCCAATGTATCTATAATTTTTTATTGCTCCATGCTACTTTATATACTGTTTTGGACTATGTTGGGCTTTATTTTCCACTTTTATATTATTTTTGCGACTAACCTATTAACCGGAGGCTCAGCCCAGAATTGCTGTTTTTTGCCTATTTCAGTGTTTCGAAGAAACGGAATATCAAACGGAGTCCAAACGGAATGAAACCTTCGGGAACGTGATTTTCTCATCGGACGTGATCCAGGAGACTTGGACCCTACTCCAAGAAGTAACATAGGCGGTCACAAGGGTGCCCCCCCCAGGGCGCGCCCCCCTACCTCGTGGGCCCCCTGTTGCTCCACCGACGTACTCCTTCCTCCTATATATACCTACGTACCCCCGATAGATCAAATACGGAGCCAAAAACCTAATTCCACCGCCGCAACTTTCTGTATCCACGAGATCCCATTTTGGGGCCTGTTCCAGAGCTCCGCCTGAAGGGGCATCTACCACGGAGGGCTTCTACATCAACACCATAGCCTCTCCGATGAAGTGTGAGTAGTTTACTTCAGACCTTTGGATCCATAGCTAGTAGCTAGATGGCTTCTTCTCTCTTTTTGGATCTCAATACAATGTTCTCCCCCTCTCTTGTGGAGATCTATTCGATGTAATCTTCTTTTTGCGGTGTGTTTGTTGAGACCGATGAATTGTGGGTTTATGATCCAGCTTATCTATGAATAATATTTGAATCTTCTCTGAATTCTTTTATGTATGATTGAGTTATCTTTGCAAGTCTCTTCAAATTATCCGTTTGGTTTGGCCAACTAGATTGGTAGTTCTTGCAATGGGAGAAGTGCTTAGCTTTGGTTCGATCTTGCGGTGTCCTTACCCAGTAACAGAAAGGGTTGCAAGGAACGTATTGTATTGTTGCCATTGAGGATAAAAAGCTGGGGTTTTTATCATATTGCATGAATTTATCCCTCTACATCATGTCATCTTGCTTAAGGCGTTACTCTGTTTTTAACTTAATACTCTAGATGCATGCTGGATAGCGGTCGATGAGTGGAGTAATAGTAGTAGATGCAGAATCATTTCAATCTACTTGTCTCGGACGTGATGCCTATATAGATGATCATACCTAGATATACTCATAATTATGCTCAATTCTGTCAATTGCTCAACAGTAATTTGTTCACCCATCGTAGAATATCTATGCTCTTGAGAGAAGCCACTAGTGAAACATATGGCCCCCGGGTCTATTCTCATCATATCAATCTCCATCACTTTATTATTTGCTTTGTTTTTACTTTGCTTTTTACTTTTCACTTTGCATCTCTATATCAAAAATACCAAAAATATTATTTATCATGTCTATTAGATCTCACCCTCGTAAGTGACCGTGAAGGGATTGACAACCCCTAATCGCGTTGGTTGCAAGTAGCTATCGTTTTGTGTAGGTATGAGGGACTTGTGTGTGGTCTCCTACTGGATTGATACCTTGGTTCTCAAAAACTGAGGGAAATACTTACGCTACTTTGCTGCATCATCCTCTCCTCTTCGGGGAAATCCAACGTAGTGCTCAAGAGGTAGCAAGAAGAATTTCTGGCGCCGTTGCCGGGGAGGCTCACGCAAGCAAGTCAACCATACTAAGTACCCATCACAATCCCTATCTCTCACATTACATTATTTGCCTCTCATTTTCCTCTCCCCCACTTCACCCTTGCCGTTTTATTCGCCCTCTCTTTCCCAATCTCCTCCTCTCTTTCCCTTTTGCCTTTTCCCGTTGCCTTTATGTTTGCTTGTGTGTTGGATTACTTGTTGCCATGGCGCAAGATAATACCAAATTGTGTGACTTCTCGAATACCAATAATAATGATTTCCTTAGTACTCCGATTGCTCCTCTTAATAATGATGAGTCTTGTGAAATCAATACCGCTTTGCTGAATCTTGTTATGAAAGATCAATTCGCCGGCCTTCCTAGTGAAGATGCCGCTACTCATCTAAACAATTTTGTTGATTTGTGTGATATGCAAAAGAAGAAAGATACGGATAACAATATTGTCAAACTGAAGTTATTTCCGTTTTCACTTAGAGATCGTGCTAAAGTTTGGTTTTCGTCTTTGCCTAAAAATAGTATTGATTCTTGGAACAAGTGCAAAGATGCTTTTATCTCTAAGTATTTTCCTCCCGCTAAGATCATCACTCTTAGGAAAGATATTATGAATTTTAAACAACTTGATCATGAGCATGTTGCCCAATCTTGGGAAAGAATGAAATTGATGCTTCGCAATTGCCCTACTCATGGTTTGAACTTATGGGTGATCATACAAAATTATTATGCCGGATTGAATTTTGCTTCTAGAAATCTTTTAGATTCGGTCGCGGGAGGCACGTTTATGGAAATTACGTTAGGAGATGCTACAAAATTGCTTGATAATATTATGGCTAATTATTCTCAATGGCACACCGAAAGATCTCCTAGTAAAAAAGTGCATGCTATAGAAGAAATCAATGTTTTGAGTGAAAAGATGGATGAACTTATGAAGATGTTTGCTACTAAAAATACTTCTCTTGATCCCAATGATATGCCTTTGTCCACTTTGATTGAGAATAATAATGAATCTATTGATGTGAATTTTGTTGGTAGGAATAGTTTTGGAAATAACGCGTATAGAGGGAATTTTAATCCTAGGCCTTATCCTAGTAATCCTTCTAATAATTATGGAAATTCCTACAACAACTCTTATGGAAATTTTAATAAGATGCCCTCTGAATTTGAGAGTAGTGTTAAAGAGTTTATGAATTCACAAAAGAATTTCAATGCTTTGCTTGAAGAGAAATTGCTTAAAGTTGATGATTTGGCTAGGAATGTTGAAGAATTTCTCTTGAAATTGATTCTTTAAAGCTTAGATCTATTCCTCCTAAGCATGATATCAATGAGTCTCTCAAAGCTATGAGAATTTCCATTGATGACTGCAAGGAAAGAACCGCTAGGATGTGTGCTTCCAAAGTTGCCTTTATTAAAGCGTGTTCTTCCAATTCCTATGAAAATCAAGATGAAGATCTAAAAGTTATTGATGTATCCCCCATTAAATATTTGTTTTGCAATATGAATCTTGATGAAACTAAATATGATCTTCCCTTACCTAGAAGGCGTTCTAAGAATTCGGAGTTTCTAGATCTTGATGATGAAATTGATGAAAGTGGGATTGAAAGAAATAAAAACCTAGATGTTGCTAAACCCACTATTTTGGATCTCAAGGAATTTAATTATGAAAATTGCTCTTTGATTGGTTGTATTTCCTTGTTGCAATCCGTGCTAGATTCTCCTCGTGCTTATAGTCAAAATAAGGCCTTTACCGAACACATTGTTGATGCCTTGATGCAATCTTATGAAGAAAAACTTGAGTTGAAAGTTTCTATCCCTAGAAAACTCTATGATGAGTGGGAACCTACTATTAAAATTAAAATTAAAGATTATGAGTTTCATGCTTTGTGTGATTTGGGTGCTAGTGTCTCTACTATTCCCAAAACTTTATGTGATTTGCTAGATTTCCGTGACTTTGATGATTGCTCTCTAAACTTGCATCTTGCGGATTCCACTATTAAAAATCCTATGGGAAGAATTAATGATGTTCTTATTGTTGCAAATAGGAATTATGTGCCTTTGGATTTTATTGTTCTTGATATAGATTGCAATCATTCATGTCCTATTATTCTTGGTAGACCTTTCCTTAGAACGATTGGTGCGATTATTGATATAAAGGAAGGGAATATTAGATTCCAATTTCCCTTGAGAAAGGGCATGGAACACTTCCCTAGAAAGAAAATAAAATTACCATATGAATCTATCATGAGAGCCACTTATGGATTGCCTACCAAAGATGGCAAAACCTAGATCTATCCTTGCTTTTATGCCTAGCTAGGGGCGTTAAACGATAGCGCTTGTTGGGAGGCAACCCAATTTTATTTTTTGTTTTTTGTTTTTGCTTATGTTTAGGAATAAATAATCCATCTAGCCTCTGTTTGTATGTGGTTTTATGTTTTAATTAGTGTTTGTGTCAAGTAGAACCTATAGGATAACCTACGATGATAGTTGATTTGATTCTGCTCAAAAACAGAAACTTTGCGCTCACGAGAAAATTTTCAATAAATCACAGAAACCTGATTTTGCATTGATTCTTTTTGACGATGATCAATAGACAAATTTTCCAGTACGTCCTATTTTGGTAGAATTTTTAGAGTTCATAAGTTTGCGTTAGTTACAGATTGCTACAGACTGTTCTGTTTTTGACAGATTCTGTTTTGTGTGTGTTGTTTGCTTATTTTGATGAATCTATGGCTAGTAAAATAGTTTATAATCCATGGAGAAGTTGGAATACAGTAGGTTTAACACCAATATAAATAAAGAATGAGTTCATTACAGTACCTTGAAGTAGTCTTTTGTTTTCTTTCTCTAACGGAGCTCATGAGATTTCTATTGAGTTTTGTGTTGTGAAGTTTTCAAGTTTTGGGTGAATTTTTTTGATGGATTATGGAACAAGGAGTGGCAAGAGCCTAAGTTTGGGGATGTACATGGAACCCCCAAGATAATCCAAGGACACCAAAAAGTCAAAGCTTGGGGATGCCCCGGAAGGCATCCCCTCTTTCATCCACTTCCATCGGTAATTTACTTGGAGCTATATTTTTATTCACCACATGATATGTGTTTTGCTTGGAGTGTCTTGTATTATTTGCGTCTTTGCTTTTTAGTTTACCACAATCATCCTTGCTGTACACACCTTTTGAGAGAGTCATACATGATTTGGAATTTGCTAGAATACTCTATGTGCTTCACTTATATCTTTTGAGCTTGATAGTTTTGCTCTAGTGCTTCACTTATATATTTTGAGCGTGATAATTTTTGCTCTAGTACTTCACTTAGATCTTTTAGAGCATGGTGGTGGATTTGTTTCAAAGAAATTATTGATCTCTCATGCTTCACTTAGATTATTTTGAGAGTCATTAATAGCATGTTAATTTGCTTAATGATAATATACTTGGTATTCAAGATATGTGAAACTTTCTTTTGAGTGCGTTGAATACTAAGATAAGTTTGATGCTTGATAATTGTTTTGAGATATGGAGGTGATAATATCAAAGTGATGCTAGTTGGGTGATTATGAATTTAAAGAATGCTTGTGTTGAAGTTTGTGATTCCCGTAGCATGCACGTATGGTGAACCGCTTTGTGATGAAGTTGGAGCATAATTTTATTTATTTATTGTCTTCCTTATGAGTGGCGGTCGGGGACGAGCGATGGTCTTTTCCTACCAATCTATCCCCCTAGGAGCATGCGCGTAGTGCTTTGGTTTTTGATGACTTCTAAATTTTTGCAACAAGTGCATGAGTTCTTTTGATTAATGTTGAGTCCATGGATTATACGCACTCTCACCTTTCCGCTTTTGCTAGCCTTTCTAATAGCGCACACTTTTCGCCGGTATCATACACCCACCATATACCTTCCTCAAAACAGCCACCATACCTACCTATTATGGCATTTCCATAGCCATTCTGAGATATATTGCCATGCTACTTTCCACCGTTCCGTTTATTATGACACGCTCCATCATTGTCATATTGCTTTTTGCATGAACATGTAGTTGACATTGTATTTGTGGCAAGGCCACCTTCATAATTTTCATACATGTCGCTCTTGATTCATTGCATATCCCGGTACACCGCCGTAGGCATTCATATAGAGTCATATTTTGTTCTAAGTATGGAATTGTAATTGTTGAGTTGTAAGAAAAATAAAAGTGTGATGATCATCATTATCAGAGCATTGTCCCAGTGAGGAAAGGATGATGAAGACTATGATTCCCCCATAAGTCGGGATGAGACTCCGGACGAAAAAAAAAAAGAGGCCATAAAAAAAAGAGAAAAGACCCAAATTAAAAAAATGAGAGAAAAAGAGAGAAGGGACAATGATACTATCCTTCTACCACACTTGTGCTTCAAAGTAGCACCATGATCTTCATGATAGAGAGTCTCATATGTTGTCACTTTCATATACTAGTGGAAATTTTTCATTATAGAACTTGGCTTGTATATTCCAATGATGGGCTTCCTCAAAAGTGCCCTAGGTCTTCGTGAGCAAGCAAGTTGGATGCACACCCACTTAGTTTCTTTTGTTGAGATTTCATATACTTATAGCTCTAGTGCATCCGTTGCATGGCAATCCCTACTCACTCACATTGATATCTATTGATGGGCATCTCCATAGCCCGTTGATACGCCTAGTTGATGTGAGACTATCTTCTCCTTTTTGTCTTCTCCACAACCACCATTCTATTCCACCTATAGTGTTATGTCCATGGCTCACGCTCATGTATTGCGTGAAAGTTGAAAAAGTTTGAGATTACTAAAGTATGAAACAATTGCTTGGCTTGTCATCAGGGTCGTGCAAGATTAAATACTTTGTGTGATGAAGATAGAGCAACAGCGAGACTATATGATTTTGTAGGGATAACTTTATTTAGTCATGCTATTTTGAGAAGACATGATTGCTTTGATTAGTATACTTGAAGCATTATTACTTTTATGTCAATATGAACTTTTGTCTTGAATCTTTCGGATCTGAATATTCATGCCACAATTAAGAAGATTTACATTGAAATTATGCCAAAGTATCACTCCGCATCAAAAATTCTTTTTTATCATTTACCTACTCGAGGACGAGCGGGAATTAAGCTTGGGATGCTTGATACGTCTCCAACGTATCTGTAATTTTTTATTGCTCCATGCTACTTTATCTACTATTTTGGACTATGTTGGGCTTTATTTTCCACTTTTATATTATTTTTGGGACTAGCCTATTAACCGGAGGCCCAGCCCAGAATTGCTGTTTTTTGCCTATTTCCGTGTTTTGAAGAAACGAAATATCAAACGGAGTCCAAACGGAATGAAACCTTCGGGAACGTGATTTTCTCACCGAACGTGATCCAGGAGACTTGGACCCTACTCCAAGAAGTAACAGAGGCGGTCACAAGGGTGGGGGGCGCCCCCCCCCCCTAGGGCGCGCCCCCTACCTCGTGGGCCCCTTGTTGCTCCACCGACGTACTCCTTCCTCCTATATATACCTACGTACCCCCGACAGATCAAATACGGAGCCACAAACCTAATTCCACCACCGCAAATTTCTGTATCCACGAGATCCCATCTTGGGGCCTATTCCGGAGCTCCGCCGGAGGGGGCATCTACCATGGAGGGCTTCTACATCAACACCATAGCCTCTCCGATGAAGTGTGAGTAGTTTACTTCAGACCTTCGGGTCCATAGCTAGTAGCTAGATGGCTTCTTCTCTCTTTTTGGATCTCAATACAATGTTCTCCCCCTCTCTTGTGGAGATCTATTCGATGTAATCTTCTTTTTGCGGTGTGTTTGTTGAGAACGATGAATTGTGGGTTTATGATCCAGCTTATCTATGAATAATATTTGAATCTTCTCTGAATTCTTTTATGTATGATTGAGTTATCTTTGCAAGTCTCTTCGAATTATCCATTTGGTTTGGCAAACAAGATTGGTAGTTCTTGCAATGGGAGAAGTGCTTAGCTTTGGGTTCGATCTTGCGGTGTCCTTACCCAGTGACAGAAAGGGTTGCAAGGCACGTATTGTATTGTTGCCATTAAGGATAACAAGATGGGGTTTTTATTATATTGCATGAATTTATCCCTCTACATCATGTCATCTTGCTTAAGGCGTTACTCTGTTTTTAACTTAATACTCTAGATGCATGCTGGATAACGGTCGATGAGTGGAGTAATAGTAGTAGATGCAGAATCATTTCGATCTACTTGTCTCAGACATGATGCCTATATACATGATCATACCTAGATATACTCATAATTATGCTCAATTCTGTCAATTTCTCAACAGTAATTTGTTCACCCACCGTAGAATATCTATGCTCTTGAGAGAAGCCACTAGTGAAACCTATGGCCCCCGGGTCTATTCTCATCATATCAATCTCCATCACTTTATTATTTGCTTTGTTTTTACTTTGCTTTTTACTTTTCACTTTGCATCTCTATATCAAAAATACCAAAAATATTATTTATCATCTCTATCAGATCTCACCCTCGTAAGTGACCATGAAGGGATTGACAACCCCTAATCGCGTTGGTTGCAAGTAGCTATCGTTTTGTGTAGGTACGAGGGACTTGTGCATGGTCTCCTACTGGATTGATACTTTGGTTCTCAAAAACTGAGGGAAATACTTACGCTACTTTGCTGCATCATCCTCTCCTCTTCGGGGAAATCCAACGTAGTGCTCAAGAGGTAGCAGCCGGACACACTTTCCTGGGTCATGCCCGGCCTCGGAAGATCAACACGTCACAACCCTACCTAGAGCTAACAGAGAGGTCAGCACACCGGTCTAAATCCTATGCGCGCAGGGGTCTGGACCCATCGCCTATTGCGCACCTGCACGTTGCGAGGGTGGGGAGCAGACCTGAAAGCACAAGTGCTCCCTGGGTGATTTTGGTAATTAATGTCAACATATCTCTTGTTGGACTAATGTTTTTATCAAGTACATTTCAGATGAATTCAACAATGGAGTGGTAGGACAAAGAGGATGTGGAACCCCCTCAAAATGCTAAGGACACATATTAGCAAGATCTCAAGACTCTTCATTTTCATTTTAGTGATCCAAGATCACATTGAGTCCATAGGAAAAGCCAATGCTATTAAAAGGGGATGAGGTGTTGTTTAATGGCTTGCTTGCTCAAAATGCTTTGTGATATGCTCCAAAACCCTCAACCACTTTCTCATTTCCACACATGTCCTAAACCTAAAGTCAAACTCGGCCCCACTGATTTGATCCATCCGGCGCCACCGAGTTCACTGACATAGCCACTGCCAGAAACCCTAATCAATTCGTTCACACTGATATGGATCTCGGTCTCACCAAGATCGCCTTGTAAACTCTTTGTTGCCTATTGCAATTATTTCAATCTCACCAAAATGTGCAATCTGTCCCACCGAGTTTGCTTGACCAACTCTCTGTTTTGATCAAATTGCTGAAATCGGTCTCACCGAGTTCATGCGATCGGTCTCACCGAGATGAGGCTTGCCCTAGCCCTAGCACATCGGTCCCATCGAGTTAATCTCGTCGGTCCCACCAAAACCTAATGTTCACGTTTTGAACTGAATCGGTCTCGCTGAGTTTCACTATTTGGTCTCACCGAGTTTGGTAAAATGTGTGTAACGGCTAGATTTTGTGTGGAGGCTATATATACCATTATACCCCTCCACCCCCTTCTCCATTTGAGAGAGAGCCATCAGAAACGTGCCTACACTTCCACTACTCATTTTCTGAGAGAGAACCACCTACTCATGTGTTGAGACCAAGACATTCCAATCCAACCACAAGAATCTTGATATCTAGCCTTCCCCAAGTTTCTTTCCACTCAAATCATCTTTCCACCAGATCCAAATCTGTGAGAGAGAGTTGAGTGTTGGGGAGACTATCACTTGAAGCACAAGAGCAAGGATTTCATCATCAACACACCATTTATTACCTTTTGGAGAGTGGTATCTCCTAGATTGGTTAGATGTCACTTGGGAGCCTCCGTCAAGATTGTGGAGTTTAACCAAGGAGTTTGTAAGGGTAAGGAGATCGCCTACTTCGTGAAGATCTACCCAAGTGAGGCAAGTCCTTCATGAGCAGTTGAGTATGAAAAATTTCAAGAAGAGTTTCTTGACAATGTCACATGGAAGGAGTCGGTATCCTGAAATACTGATGAGCGAAATATGATTTCAACCACACTTGTATTCCATGGTATGTAAACAACCAAATATTTCCAGTACTCTAAGTTAGTTGTAAGTAAAAGTTACTAGTATGGTCAAATTGTTGATCATAGGATAACAGTGAAAATGTCGTTAAGGAATAACGACATGTTTCTCACACATGGAGAAAATTAAGAGATTGTTGTAAGGAGTTACAACAATGAAGGCTCGTTGTAAGTAGTACATCGAAAAAATCTTCATTTGTGCTCCAAGTGATTTTTCGATTTCAAATTAAAAGTGATTTATGGTGGCACGGTAAGTTGGAATTGGTCCAAGAAAGTTAGTATGGTGAATTTTATAACAGAAGGCTAAGTATATTATTGCTTTAGAAGCAAAAAAATGAAGGGTGATGAATCAGAAGTTCATTTATGAGCTTGGTATGGTTTCTAGATGATTGTATCATTGGAAGATTATTATTAGTAGTGGTTCCATAACTCAGTCTAAGGAATCAATGGTTCTACCAATGATTAAATATATATACAGAGCCAGTTTTACACAAATTATGAATTCTTGTGAAAGCATGATAAATGCATAGAAATGCAAATGATACACGCGAATCTGAAGTTGTCATATTTGATAGGACAAAGTCTATACCAAAAGCAAAGCATGGACTGACACCGGATTTCCTTTGGTGTAAAAGTTAAAAGTGCTAACTAGATTATTGACTCTAGTGCAGGTGGGCGACTGTTGGAAATATGCCCTAGAGGCAATAATATTGTATTATTATATTTCCATTATTCATAGTTTATATTTCATGCTATAAGTGGTATGATCCTGGAATATGTGATTCAGTGGGAAACTCATATGCACGTGTGAAATGATAAATGGTAAACAATAGGTTCCCGGTCTCGCCTCTAAGACCGGCTCAAGTGTTGTTGGTGATCACGTTTTCCGGATCTTAGGATATCGATAAGTGTAACGATAGTCCTAAAACAAGATTGAGGGTATGACGTTAGAAGAACGATCATATTGAATCGACCCAATACTTGTCTATTATATTATGTGATCATATCGTCTGAAATCATATGTTATAACACGAAGTGTTAGCATGTGTTTTAGTTCCTCAGACCATGGGAGTGTCTCGGTCACTTCCTACCGGACGGTGGGCTTTGGGGTTACTAAAACGTCATTTGTAACAAGGTGATCATAACGACAACTTTCAGGCTCATCGAAAAGTTTGACAAGTGACCGGATAGCTCAAGAGTGGGATTTGCTCCTCCGACAATGGAGAGATATTCTTAGGGCCCTCTCAGTGTGACAACATCCATCATCGTCTCGCCAGGCACTGGTGACAACGTCACGGGGATGCCGAAACACGTGAACGAGAAAGAAGAACAAAACCGGTAACAGGAGCAACGGTATAGTGAGCATGGTGATGACTCTGGAGGATGCCGATGCACACCGGGTTTTGTAAAGTATCACGAAGCAAATGGAACATCACATGATAACCAAAGGTTCGCTCGAATATCATTCGTGTAATCATAGGGACCGATATGGATGCCCACGGTTCTGCTATCGATCATTGAACGAAGGGGTTTCGTTCATGTCTATGATTTACCGAACCTACGGGGTCACAAGCTTAAGGGAATTCCAGAAACATTGATATTCACCGAAACCCTTCCGGTGACCCCGAAACATTGTCGGAACCTCTCAAAACTATTCCTGATATTAATGAAACAATTTCACAAATATATTCTTATCACTCCCATCCTACTAACACTCAGCAGATCATTGCCAATTAATTATATATAGGTGGAAAATGTTTCCGGGGATGTTAAATTATATATATAAGGCTCTGAAAATGTTTAGAACATTTTATATTTAATTTAAATATCAATGGGCCTTAAAAGGCCAAGAGGTGGAAGGCAAGTTGGGCCACAAGGGCCCAAGTAGGGTGCCCCCCCCCTTTCCTTGTGGAGGCCGAACTAGACTAGGGGAGGGAGTCCTACTCCCTCTCCCTAGGCCGGCGCCCCAAGGGGGACTTTGCCCCTTTGGTGGCTGCCCTCTCCTTCCTCTCTAACCTATATCTACTAGAGGATTTCCACCCTATGGACGCACAAGTTTTGGAGCCTCCTCTAGTTGATCTAGTGCATGTTCTAGTTGGCCTTAGTTGAGTAATTAAAGCGAGCCCTAGCCACCTCTAATCCTCATAATTAGAAGCCCCGTGTGGTTCTAATCTCCTCCCTCTAATTCTTCGGCGACGATTAGCTCTGGACGGCGAAGTGCTGCCGGATCGTGAAGATCGTACACGTGCAACCAAGTAGAGGGGTCGTGCTTTCGGTCTTTCGTTCGTGGGCGGTTCACGGGACCGTCATCAACATTCGAGGGACTCGAAGTACGATCTACACCGACTCGTCTACTTCCGCAGCACTCCCAGAGTCGGTAACGATCGTTGATCTCAACCCGTTATGCACCTTCATATTGTTCCTGGGTGATCGTGGGGCGAATTTCTTTGTTTTCTACTATGTTTCCCATCAAAGGCATGTTGACGTTGCTACCTAAATGTCAAGATGTTGATTCATGTGTTGTTCAACACTTTAACTATTGTACATACCCATTTGTTTAACTAATGTTCTGTTTAAATGGATTATTAAAGTAGTGAATAATAGAACTTTTACTTTGGCTCCTAAAATGGTAGCTCATGTTCAAACTGTATTCATAAGAGGTAGATACATCTTAGATGGGGTTATTGTTCTGCGTGAAGCTTTGCATTAAATTATTAGAAGATAATGTGGTGTTAAAGTAGATTTTGAGAAAGCAAATTATAATTTAATTGGTGGTTTCTATTTTTGCGCATCTGTCTGGTTTGAAGGCTAAATGACATTTGTTGTTTTGGGATTGTTAGTAATGGTATTGATATGTTTATTTTTACTTGTATACTGATGGGACTTTGCCCATAAATATTTGGAAACTCCCATTCATACTTCTAAGTCGAGGAACAATTACTAGAGTAAATTTTCAGGATAGGCTTGAGGGTAGATTAGATACTTAGCAAGGTAGAGTTTAAGATTATGGGGGTAAAATCATTCTTATTAAATCATGTCTGAGTAATATCTCTATCACATCATGTCAATGTTTACTATTCCTAAAGCGCCTCTACATAAAATAGGGCTTTTCATGAAAAGATTGGTGTGGCAAGAAGATGGTCTGAAGTTTGTCAAGCTTTAGATTAAGGTGGACTAGGTATAGTTGATTTGCATACTGTGAATGTTTGCATTCTAAGTAAGTGATCATGGATGTTGGAGAATGGCGATGGTTTTTGACAAGATGTGATTAGGAAGAAATATTGTAGTACTCCCTCTGTAATGCTCTTATATTTCTTTACGGAGGGAGTAGTAATTATTTGGTCCTGGTATGCGGCTGTTTTAAACTTTGAAACCGTTCTGGGGAATGGTCCACACCACACTACTTGTGTTAGTATCAGTTTCATTCCAAGAAATGAAATTAGAGGAACTCCTTAACAATTCGGAAAAGGGGACTATTGTCATAGCATATACTCCCTCCATAAAGTATTATAAGAACTTTTAGATCACTAAAGTAGTGATCTAAACGCTCTTGTAAGGGAGTAGCTGACAACGTCTCGGCTAACACCGGATCAGAGACATGGTCGAAACTCGAAGGCACGGGACTTCGCCCGGAATTAAACCGGTCAGACATCACCGTTCCAGCGCCCCATTCAACATGAAGCATATCACCATCACATGGCCCTCCGACGGCAGAGGCCATTTGGCAAATGGAACCTATGGTCTCATGCGTGTTGCATGCTGGTGACTCAGGCCTAAACGACTGCTGCATTTCATATCCACATAGGCTTTGATCTTCCTAGCAATCCAACGTGGGTGGAGTAGGTGTACGTGTTGTGAGTGCGGTCAGTCACATCCAGCGGGCGCTGAACATGGAGCCCAACAAATTTTGTGCCCTATCCAGCCGCCCCCTAAGATCAATCATTGGATAGAACTGTTGGTAGTAGTACATGAGTACATGCGCATGCAACTCGGGGAAGAGCGGATGCACCATTAACCATTGATGAATACTGTACGCACAAAAAAAAAAGAACAAGGACCGGCCAGACCAACCCACCAGTGAAGATGACTCAACTAAATTTTTTGAGCGGCTTTATGGCTGAGATCAGCCTGACGGCTCGAGTCCTATTCAGGCAGAATTATTTGATGCGTTTCAGCAACCGGGCTGGCAACGAAGGACGATGCGTTCCTTGTCGTTTCAGATTTGTTTATAAAAACAAACCGAGAGTTCACTTCCATGTGGAAAGGGACAGATCATCTTGCACACTGTCCATCGAACGGGTGGTCTGTCGGTAAAACAGGATGGCGTAACAAGGCAACAGCTCCATCGAAATCGGTGTGATTCTAGGGAAATTTTGAAAACATCCCATTTCAGACTGACACTCGATTTACAAGAGTGGCGAGCTGGTTCCACAACAGGAGTGCTCTTCCCAAAACATGGTTAGTAGATGGTCTGTCCCAGTTCTGTGCAACACTGGCGGTGCTCTTAATGGGTCGTCAAATGAGCCCCTAATAAAAACTGAAAATATGGGGGGTATCAAAACCTATTTGGGCATTCTACCTGGCAAAATAGATTACTGTATTCCTGAATCTACCTCGGTTTTTCAGAAGCTTTTATATTTGAGCGAGAAAGGGAATCTCCCTATTCCTTTCCATCAACAGTCAAACAAACACTGCAGAAGAAAAGGCAACAGACTACTCCAGTTAATGCGAAGTACAGCATTACAGCTATCTCGAAACTGCTCTTCCATAAGAAGTACTCGTACAACAGTACAATGCTATACTTCCAGGAAACATCTACTACCATACAACCACCTGGTGCAAAACAACATCTACTTCCATCCACGTTCCACTTTGGAGATATCCCACTTTGAAACCTCATCCTGCAGCTTCTCTGTCTGGCTCGTTTCTGCAGAGGAACCAAGGACAGTTTATAGCTAGCCAAAGATTAGAAAAGAAAATGTGAACTTCTGGTCATAAGGCAGTTGATTCCAGAAAGAGGCTGCTACACTGATTTGATGCTCTTATCCATGCCAATGAGTCCAGCAAGTGAAGAAATAATTAATGCTCTTATCCAAGCCAACATGAACAAGATGATTTATCCTTAAAAGCAAAACAATTTGTGTTTGCAAAAAAAAACAATTTGACAGGTATTTTACTGCTACTACTATGACCAGGTTACAACATACGCTACGCAATCACTACCTGTGGTGAACTCCTGCACTATAGCGGTTCACTCCTGTATAACAAAATTTCACTCTTAAATTCATACTTCAAGAGTAATTAAACTGAGAAATATGACAACGATAACTAAAAAGTCAGAAGAAAGGAGGACAAATGCTACTATTCACGTAAGTAAAACTAATCTTTCATGTATCGTCAGATTAGTTTTTTTTTCCATGTAAAACTACACCATCATCATAAAAGTAAAACATATTGATTTTGGACCATTTGGTGCTTAAATCGGAAGTTGATTGCTTGAAAGCACCACAAGAGGTGCCCAACTTATGTTGTCCAGGTTAAAACATTAAAAAATCAGCTAAACAACAGTCAGATAAATACACAAACCTGAACTTAATAACAGACATTCTAAAGAAGTGGGCATGCTAAAATTGACAGTGGTGCATCTTTGGTCCAATTCCACCAACAAGCAAGCCACGTAAGACAAAAAACTAGCTAAAGCTGACATTTGCCCAAAATAAAAACATCACCTCTTCCTCTATTTCTCAGCCGTTCTCTCTCCCTCATTCAACATATCAGCACTTTGCCATGTTTAGGCTGTTGAATTCGCATTTTGCAAATTATTGGACTAAACTGATCCAACAAAGCAAGTTTGCGAACCTACTGTGCAGTTTACTCTTCCTACTTGTTTATTAGCGCCAAGACATATATGGCATAATCAGCAAGAGAGAATTTAGTGAAGCTAGTCTTAAGAATATACTCTTGCCAATGTAGGAGGCTAGGTTTTTACCTCAGTGCCAAAAAAGCAACGGCTACTTTCCCATGTACAATTGCGTGCTGCTTAGTCCACCACATATATTAAACAAAAAAATGAGCCCATACCCCAAACCAACAACAAACCGTCGTCCCGTGCCACTGCCGATCCCGCATGCTCCTCTATATACCTCTTAACGATTCCCCTCGATATAAGGTTGCCACTGTTGCGTTTTCTTTTAGCTTGTCGAAGCTACCATACCCTAAACTTCTAGTGCTACCAAGGGAAGGCCGCATTCCTGCCATCATAGGCCTCGTGGAAGAACAAAATATGGGAATATATACATTAGGCCCCTATGATTAGCAGGATTCAAAAAGCACCATGAAAAAACACAGGAATAGGAAAAATATGGGAGTACAATGCCATGACTTCCTGTATCCAGTAGGTTTGACAGCCATAAGAATTTGTATCAATGAATGCTTGAGTGTACCATAGGAAAATGACAATAACTTTTCTCAGAAGCATGAGACAGTAGGAAATGCCCTAGGAAATTTTTTGAAGGGATTACGGTCCTACAAATCAAACAGCCTTTATAATAAGAAAGAAGATAATTCTATGGATACAATCCTAAAAGATACTTTGAATCGAGGAGAACCTTAGATTTAATTCGTCTTTATTCATTAGGTACTTACTAATATCTACCATGCTTGATTCGTAAGTATATGACTTCAAATTTTTAAGCAAGGGGCTGCTGTTTGGCGCTCACCCACCCGCTTCTTCTCTGGCGGGTCACTTTCCGATTAGCGGCACTTTCCAGCTTTGCATAGTCACGCCTGATCAAAATTTTCCTTTTTGTTAAGTTTTAGAAATTGCAACATCAACCGTCAAAAAATCCAATATCCCACGTTTTAACTTGCTGGAAGTTCAAATTTTCAATATTTTGGAAAATTCTGAACTTTTGAAAATTTAAATTTTTCTCTTTTCAAAAATTCAAACTTCCAAAAAAATTGGATTTTTAAAACTTTCAGAAATTTCAAATTTCCACGAGAAAGAGAAGACCGGGGAGTGTCACATGGATGAGTCCATAGGAGTTTCATAGGAGAATAAAAAGTTAGGTGGGCCCTGCCGCTTTTGGCTGCCCAGCAACTTTCCCCACCACGCAGGGTCACCATCTAATAAAACGCCAAAGTTGATCACGTGAAATATTGATGGAAGCATTAATGTTGTGTGAGTGTAGGTTGAAACATTAACCACCTGTGACCACAAAATTGCAAGATGGCAAGGGTATCTACTTATCTGTGTTTTAATAGAAGAGGATATAGGGATGTAAGTCAGGCGTGTTGCGTACATGGTTACCCATGCGTTGAGGGAAAGATGATTCAGCACTTGCCCTGATGCACATGTCCTAAAATGGGCCATATTTGTCTACTTGTGCATGGTCGGATAGTCCCGTATTTGGGCAGTTGGTTCCCCTAGGCATGCAGCCCCGAATCTCCCTGAAATGGAGTCATACAACTACCAAATAGGGAGTCCAAGGCGTGTGCATCAAGATGATGGAGAAGAAGGAAGGTGGCCACCGACTAAGATCATGGACTTTTTCGACTCGCAGGAACACGGACTCTTTCGTCCAGAAACCCTAGAAGCATATAATAGCTAGTTAGCATATCTGATCTAGACATTCCGTCTAGGTCGTCCACCTTCAACTTCGGCAACTTGGCCTCCGACTCGCTGGACACGGTATTATGCACCCGGTTGTAATTTCTATTGGATATAAATCCTATATAGACAGGAGTAGGGTTATTGTTCGTCATGAAAGGGCCCAAACCGGGCCCTTGCCTAGGTAAAGCTTATGTCTTGTGTCCATCTGGTAACCTAAGGTGACGTACATTCCTTGTATTGTTGTTCTTAGTAGGGATGAAACCGGATCGGATTCGGATGGATAATGCTCATACCTTATCCTATTGCATATTTATTGTCGGATTCGGAAGCGGCGCTGATGCGAATTCAAATAGTGGATTATGGAGATTAAAACATGGTAAGGTAACGGAATGGACCCGGACAAAAACGGTCATATACCACATGCATATACAAGAAATATATAAATGCTTTGCCCTAAAGTTATAAATAAACAATGAGCAAGTATTAATACTTATACACTTTAAACACACATAAAGCACTAAAATAAGCCAAATAGATCACTAAAGAGCATGTCTCGTCTCATAAGCAGAGATAACATTCACATATTGCTATTTAATACTTAAAACTTCTTCATGCATAAATCGTATATCCATATTTAGAAGGTCGGATTATCCGACTAGGAAAAACAGATTATCCTACGGCCTCGTATATTAGTACTCGGATTCAGACCGGATTGTGTTGGGATGTCAAAAGGTTCTTACCGTATCATACGAGAACGGATTCGGAAACGGTTTCGATCGGAAATTATCCTAACCACTTTCATGTTGCAAACATCGACAACATGAAAGTGTCAGTCATGCATTCCACAAACAAGCATAGACACTTAACATGCTTATCAACGGGAGGTGCCCACTGCCAATGGGCATGCCTTGAAGCCCGTTTACCCAAGAACAACACAACTAAAATTGAATGCAAGGGTTCTAAGAATCACATATGTTGGGCTCTGAAGAAAAATTTGGTCGTTCACTTACAATGCAAAAATGCCGCATAGAAATAAACAAGTGAAGTCATTGTGGATTCATGGTTCTAGGAATCAACAATGCCTAAGTGAAGCAATGACACAGATGAGATAGGGAGAGCATTGTCACTGCAGATGGTAAGGAGCATAGTACATGATATGCCTGTGGAGTTAGTAGCCTAGTCACATGACATTGTGTGGAGACATCACAAGAACGACCTAGTTCCGTATGTCAATAAAAAATACATGTTTGCAGCTAAACGAGTGGAGCACGCACAGGAATTGGCACAACGAGCAATATCAAACCCATGCCCACAAGGGTGCTCATCGCCCACTCATGGCGAGACAATTATGCCTATGCGACTATGCCTAAACCCGATGGGTATCCATGTTCGTTGGTACCTATCAGGTCATCTCGACATGTACAAATAGTACCATATGAGTCAAGGTTCACAAATATATGTGATACATCCATGATGGCCCGCATGTCATATGAAACAAAAAATATTTACTAAAATATTACCCGTGTAACTGGTTGCAAACAAATTAGACACATGTCCAACCCATGACTAAGGGGATCTCCAAGGGCGTTGGTCAAATGGTGTCCCCCAAGGGGACAAAGTGGTAAACAACGACACCCCAAATCCCCCTGCCCTCGTTTTCTCAAACTCAAATTTTCATCCATTTGCAACAATCAAGAACAATTCAATGGTAGATATATCATGACAAACAATTTTAAGATAAATTACGCATGACAAACAACTTAATCAAAGTTCATGATTCAGATTAAACAAACCGAATGAAACAATGTACATCGTCATTTTCATGGCGTGCATTGATGTTGCTAGGCATCCGGCGGAACCCACTTGAGCGCATCGGCATCCATGATGGTAGTGTCGGTGAACATGACCCTCAGACTCCTCGATGAACCTTGCCAGTCCGACTTCCTCTCTTTCAAGTGCAATCCTCCCCGTTCTCAATTTCAACAATCATTGTTTGTATCTCCATGAATGTGTTAAACCTTCCGTCCTTCTTTTCTTCCTTCATTCTATCTCTTTTGGCACTTGCCATCTCTCCTTCTCAATTTCATCTATTCCTTCTTTGGGCGACCGGAAGTGCAAGTGCAGGTACGAGCATGGCATGGACGCGAGCTAGAGAAGCTGCCGCTTGAGCCTTTTGCTTGGTGTTGTGCTTTTTGCGTGCTAGGCTCTCCAAATTCATCCCGAGCATGGCCGGCAGTGCCTCGAACATCTTGGAGTCCATGTCGGACACATCCGTGTGGCTGGATAGATCCATGTGGAGGATGGAATGGGGCAGCGGGCTCGAGTCAATGTGGGAGCGCGGCGATCGAGCTAGGAGTGGTAGCGGCCGTCGGGGTGGGGTTACAGCGATGGCTGCCGAAGTGAAAGGTGGGACACGAGCAAATAGAGTGGAGAAGGGTGGAGTGGGGACGGGGAGGGGTTCCGGTGTACGTGTCCTACGTGGCGGACAGATCGGACTCCCCTACTCCCCTTCATTTGACACTACAGTAGGGGATTTCAAACTATAAGACGGATAGGGCCAAAGTAGGGAGCCCGTTGGAGGCCTTTTTTGTCTAGAAAGCCCGGTTCGGATGAGCACGAGGGAGTGGGCGACGCCGTTGGAGATTGTCTGACTAAGTTACCAAGGCCAAGGGCAGAGAATCGTACCCATACTCTACCCATGGGGAAAACTTGCAGAATACCCATGGGCAAAATTGCCATCTTGGGTTTCCATGCTTGTGCGTGTTTACCTTCCAAGCATAGCTTTTTGCCACAAACATAACCGCAAGTACAAACTACGAGTCTAGTAGTATACCTTCCCTATTGGAGTTTTACACATGGGTAATGCGGTTATCACGTTCAATAAAAGGTGGTGGTCTTGCTTCCTTTTCGCTGGATCTAGGCAAGGCTTTGAAGGGAAATCATGTTTATATATGTCATTTGGAACTGTTTTGAAGGGAAGAAATTGTTATGCCAGGTTAACAATAAAAGAGGGGTCACCGGGTCAGCCCCCCCCCCCCCCCCCCAGTTAGGCCTCTTTTCCATATTCCAGAGTTTTGTGTTCCTTTTTCTTAGGGTGTCTCACATCTATGTAAGGTGACCCCGGCTGTTGGATAAAGTAGAATGAAGTTGTCTAATTTCTCCCGTTTATCAGCCATCCTCCTCAAAAGTATCCTCTCTTCCTCCAACCCCTAGCCACACCATCTCCACCGTCCCTAACCACGGGACATAGCAGTAAAAGTCAGACTTCCCAAAATTAGGCAATGCAACTGCTAGAGTCTGCCTCCTTTCGAACAAAACTTCAAGTTGTGGAGCCTGACGATTCCTCATGGTTTCTCAAAATGAATATATAGCCGATAGGGCTAACAATATATAGACCACGAAAGTAGTAATCTGGAATAATAGTTCCAAGTAGTTTAATTACCTTGAGGCCTAATGAGGAAGTGACATAAGGTCATGAAAATTGGCAGTTCCACACAATAAATGGCAATCACCAAAACAACCAGTGGCATCCAAATGAAAGAAGACATACCTAATGAATTATACCATCAATATGTTGTTACCGCCGCTTCAACCTTCGTGCAATTTGGTCATATGTGTGGTGCCTCTCAGCCTTGTAAAATGCTCGCTTCATTTTTTCAATGGTGGGCTGGGGCAACTCAATTCCCATGTCAAGCATCTGATCGGTATATTTCTTCACCTCGGAGAACCTGCTAAAGTCGAGAAGCCCAGTTATTAGCTCTTTGGCTGATTCCTCAGCCGGAGTAATTTGGTGCTCCACGATGCAGTGCCACACGTCAACTGCGGCAGATGGGTTAAACTCCTGACAAAATAAGCTGATAGCAGCAGCACAGTTGGAGGCAGAGGGCAGCTGCTCGTTCTTGCTCATCTCCGCAAGGAAACCTTCAGTCTCACGAGCCTTGCGCTGCTTGATGAGCCCCTCAAGTATGGCATTATATGTAACAGAATCTGCAAAGACCCCATTTAATGGCATTTCGTCGAGCATCTGGAAGGCGTAGTCGGTGTTACCGACACTAGAGCAGAGGGCAATTACGGCATTGTACATTGGGAGATTGGGAACCAGTCCTGCATCCGAGACCATAATTTGCCAGATAGCAATAGCATTGGCATGGTCTCCCTTGCGGACGACAAGGTCGATCGCGTTGGCAAAGAACTTGAGCCCCGGGAGGCAGCCCTTGGTCCGCATCACCTGGAGGAACTTCAATGCCTCGTTGAACTGGTCCCCTCGCACAAGCGTGGAGAGGAAAGCATCGTAGGCAGGCATGTTGCTGGCGTCCCACCCGACGCGAACGACCATCTCGCCGAAGGTGCTCTTGGCGCGCTGGACGTTCCCCTCCTTCTCCCACGCCTCGAGCAGTATCGCGAAGGTGTCCGCGTCGGGCGCGACCGTGGTCTTGTAGCGTTCGAAAAGCTCCCACGCGGCCTGCCCGCCGCCATCCCGGCGGCACATGGCGGCGAGGAGGGAGTTGAGGGCAACGGCGTCCGAGGTCACGCCGTGGCGCTCCATGACGTCGAAGGCCATGGCGGCTTCCTTGAAGTTGCCGCGCGCGCAGTAGGAGGCGAACATGGAGGCGAATGTGGCGACGGAGAGGAGGCCGCCCTCCTGGCTCATGGAGAGGACGGCATCCCACATGGGATCGAACATGGCGGCCTTACCGAGGATGTCGACGAGGAGGTTCCAGGCCAAGGGGGTGAGCTGCACGGACGCCTTCGCCCAGCGGAAGAAGCGGACGGCCGATTTGGGGCGCTCGTAGCAGGTTTTGGACTTGAGCACCTGCTCCGCGGCCTCCGCCGTCGGGCCGACGCCGCAGGAGGCCAGCGCCCCCTCCACCTCCCCCATCGGGACGCGGCCGAGGATGTCGAGGAACGCCTCCACGGGCTGGGACCCCTCCCCCTCCCCCTCCCCCTCCGTGCTCTTCTCCGTCGCGCTCATCGGCGGCGGCTGTGCTTTCTTCGATCTGCAGTGTCCTCTACTTTCCCCCTAATCCTACTCCTACTGTCAATCCTAATTTTGGCCCCTCCTATCCAGCGTTTGGGTTTTCTATACCTGAAGAAAAACTGCGTGTTTGTAAAATCCTCAAACTCTCTCGTCTTGGGCCTCAGTCGAAACCTGCCGCAGCTGAAATTTGGCCTGTTTATTGGGCGGACAAACCCACGGCCTGAGTAACTTCTTCGTTCCGCGGCTGAAATTCGGCCTGTTTATTGGGCTGAAATTTGCGCTATAATGTGGGAGCGACTGTGTCTCGCTTAATTGGCAAAATGTGATTCTTGAAAGAAAAAAATCGCAAATTGTTTTTTGGGTAAAAGACTGCGAAATCACCAATTGAGGAGTACTCATTGCAAAGATCACTCACACCTTCCCTAGATTGCGACAAGTGGCACGCTGCATGTTGCTGCTATCGTTTAGCAGCAACATTATTCCATATTTAGGGAGCTGCCATCGCCCAGTCTTCCTAAGCATCTGATAGTTTTTTCCTTTTTTCGTAGATCCATTTATTCAAAACGTTTTATCCTTTAAACTGTGCGCTCAAATCTTGAACTGTTTTCACTGTTAGATTCCTCGCGTCGAGATCTTTAAAACTAGATCCCATGTTGATAGATTTTGACGAATTTTTTTTCACGAAAAAACTAAACGAAAAAGCCGGACGAAAAAACCGAACCGAGAGCACAGGTTTTTTCCCTTCCGAAAGAGGCACGTCTGTGTCTCTCGCAAAATCACAACTGTGCCTCTCACGAAAGCAAAATTGTGCCTCTTGCGGAAGGAAAAAAACAGAAAACATGTTTTTTTATGTTTCCGAGAGGCACGGCCGTGACTTTGGCGAAAGCAAAACCGTACCTCTTGTGGAAACAAAACCGTGACTCTCGTGAAAGAAAACAAAAAAATATGTTTTTTCCCGAAAAAATTGAAATTTTCTTATCCAAAAGCTAAGGAAGATAGGTGAAAATCCGAAACGTCAAAAAAAATCAAGAAAACCCATTTAAAAAGCCGAAAATGTGTGCGAAAAAATTAAAAAACAAAATCCCGAGGGAGCGTCCAAAGCGACACATGGCGGGCGGCTGAGAGCGTGCCAAGTGGCGCTGATTGTTGTAAGGCTCCCGAATGAGCGCTCGTCAACTAGTTGCTCCCAAAAGACTGTCTCTTGTAACTCGTTCTGGCCTACAACATTGTCGTAAATGGGCTGGCTCAAGAAGCGTAGCTGCTAAATATTTATATTTAAAAGGATTATACAGTCTTTGAAAAATGTTTGGCAACGCTAAAAAATGTTCGTGCAACTTTTTTAGAATGTTGATGGCATTAAGAAAATAGAAATTAAAAGACCCCTGAACCTCTCCTCCAAGCGAACAACGGCTAGGGTTTCTGCCTCTCGACGGTGGCCGCGCTAATCTGCCTCGTCTCTTGGGCCTTAGGGCCATGGTGGATCTCGGCCCTTGCCGGCCGAGGGCTTCGTTTTTATATATTTTTCTTTTGCATTTTGCTAGGGTTTGTGCCCTGTTTAGGAAGACTGGCCGATGGCAGCTCCCTAAATATGGAATAAGGTCCTCCATGTCTATCCACTGTCCTGGTGGTGTGTCTAGTATCGCTGGGGCGTATGAAGGTCTGTCTCAGGTGGATCTTACAGGATTCGGTCGGCAGTTGTCTTTGATAGATCCACTCGGATCCAGTCTTCATTCATCTATGTCATGTCAGTGTGTCTTCAAGTTGGATCTTTTTAATATACATTTCTCTTTATCAGCAATGGTTGTTGTTCTGGTGTGTTGGACTTATGGGGGCCTTATCACGACGACTTCAGGAACGTCTACTATAACAAGTTTTGTCCGGCTCCGGCAAGGAAGGGTGATGACGACGATGCGTCTTCGGCTCGCTTTAGTGCTTGTAGTCGTCGTTAAATGGTCTACAAATTTGGATGTATTTTTTACATTTTTTGTGTTCGTTGCACTGCCATGATTGATGATAAATATATCGAAAGTTTTCTCGTAAAATGTAGAAATTAAATAAATGTTTCCATGCTTCAAAAAATATGCTCGTGGCATTTTGAAGAAATATTAATACAACATAAAAAATGTTCGCACAGTTTAAAAAGGCATGTCATTAAAAGATTGGTCGACGTATACTTGAGAAAAAGCATGCATTTGAAAAAATGTTCAAAGACATGTATTCAAAAGTGTCCAACGTGTACCAAAAAAAGTTTCACGTGTATACAAAACTATGCAATGTATACTAAGAAAAGTAGACATGGTAACATATAATATATTTTTAATACACTCCAGATGCATACGCTCATGCATATGCACATATACTCACATATATGAATGCACGCATGTACGCATACCTACCTCTATGAGCACACCATCTCAAGATTGACAAAGTTGTTAAAGACATCTCCGTAGTCGACGTGAACGACTCCTCCCACTGAACGCACATCACCGAAAGACCTGGAATAAATTCAAAACAATGCGAGCATGAGTCTTGAGTCTAGAACTTGAACTCTGGTGGCTGGATATAGTACTGTCCTCCTAAGAATCTAATCACAGGTTGATTGACATCAAAACATATAATTTAAAAAGTGAATCATGTATTTAAAAATGTTAAACCTGTATAGGAAAAATGTTCCTAAGATGAAAAATGTACAATGTTTATGAAAATATTATACATGTGCTAAAAAGAAGAAAAATTGTGAAAATCGAAGAAAGAAAGAAAGAAAACCGGAGAAAAAAAGTAAGAAAACCAATGCATAACAGTGCAAAATCGACAAAGAAAAACAGGGAAAAAGAAGGCCGGACCAGTATCGCCGCGCATGCAAGACTACTTAGTGTGAGAAATAGCTCCTGGGTGATGTCGTATCCTTTGTAAGGGAGCTCCTCTTTGGCGCCCTCGGCGGCGCTTAGGCTAGTTGGCGCTCGAAGGCAAGTGGTAGTGGCCGGCCCAACATCCCTCGCGTCGAACAACATGGTCACAATCCTCAAAAAAGAAAATCAAAAAACAAACGGGAAGAAAAAAATATGCGAGACGTCGATTCAAACCCGCAGGACAAAGTCAACGAACTTAGTGCAATAACCACTGCACCATAATCACTTTGATTTGTTCTAACCGAAAACAAAGGTATTTGACCCTTGTTTCAGCCCCAGTGCAAATTATTTGAAAAAGGAAAATATAAATTTGAAAAGGAATTCATGATTTTTTTAAAAGTTCATCGATTTCCAAAGAAATGTTCACAAAATCGAACAAAAAAAATCTTGGAGATTATGTAATGCTTACTCTTAAACTTTTTGTTTATACAGTATAATTTCAACAATTTTGAAAAAAAATGTTCACGTATTTAAAAAAAGCATTGATTTTGATTAAATAAGAAGTTCACAAATTTAACAAAAGTTCACCGGATTTTGAAAAAAAAAATCGCGAGTTGGAAAAAAAATCATTGATTTTGATAAAAAAATCACCGGATTTTGAAGATTAGTTCACGGATTTGAGAAAGTTCATATTTGATAAAAACAGTTCACAAATTTGAAAACAAATCATCGATTTAGAAAAATGGTTCACGGATTCAAAAAATAGTTCACCGGATTTAATAAAAAATCATGCATTTAAAAAAAACAAGAATATACAATTAGATGGTTTTTTGGAAAGAAAGCAAAAAGACAAGCCTCTCGAGAAGAGAAGATAGGCGTGCGTGCCTAGACTGTAAGGTGATACCTGGGGAGAGTGTTGTACCCCAGCATAAGCTGGTGGTTGCTGACTTCCGCTTTCGGATTCGTGTCCAGCAAGATAAGCGTGCCAAGGTCGCTAGAACGAAGTGGTGGAAGCTCAAGGGGAAGGTAGCTCAGGTGTTCAAGGAGAGGGTAATTAAGGAGGGCCCTTGGGAGGAAGGAGGGGATGTGGACAATGTGTGGATGAAGATGGCGACTTGCATTCGTAAGGTGGCCTCGGAGGAGTTTGGAGTGTCCAGGGAAAGGAGAAGCGAAGATAAGGATACCTGGTGGTGGAATGATGATGTCCAGAAGGCGATTAAAGAGAAAAAAGATTGCTTCAGACGCCTATACCTGGATAGGAGTGCAGACAACGTAGAGCAATACAAGATGGCGAAGAAGGCCGCAAAGCGAGCTGTTGGTGAAGCAAGGGGTCGGGCATATGAGGACCTCTACCAACGATTAGGCACGAAGGAAGGTGAAAGGGACATCTATAAGATGGCTAAGATCCGGGAGAGGAAGACGAGGGATATTGGCCAAGTCAAATGCATCAAGGACGGAGCAGGCCAACTCTTGGTGAAGGACGAAGAGATTAAGTATAGATGGCGGAAGTACTTCGACAAGCTGTTCAATGGGGAGAATGAGAGTTCTACCATTGAACTGGACGACTCCTTTGATGAGACCAGCATGCGTTTTGTGCGGCGCATCCAGGAGTCTGAGGTGAAGGATGCTTTAAAAAGGAAGAAAGGAGGCAAGGCGATGGGCCCTGATTGTATCCCCATTGAGGTGTGGAAAGGTCTCGGGGACATAGCGATAGTATGGCTAACCAAGTTTTTCAACCTCATTTTTCGGGCAAACAAGATGCCAGAAGAATGGAGACGGAGTATATTAGTACCAATCTTCAAGAACAAGGGGGATGTTCAGAGTTATACTAATTACCGTAGAATTAAGCTGATGAGCCATACAATGAAGCTATGGGAGAGAGTCATTGTGCACCGCTTAAGAAGAATGACAAGCGTGACCAAAAATCAGTTTGGTTTCATGCCTGGGAGGTCGACCACGGAAGCCATTTTCTTGGTACGATAACTTATGGAGAGATATAGGAAGCAAAAGAAGGACTTGCATATGGTGTTCATTGACTTGGAGAAAGCCTATGATAAGATACCGCGGAATGTCATGTGGTGGGCCTTGGAGAAACACAAAGTCCCAGCAAAGTACATTACCCTCATCAAGGACATGTACAATAATATTGTGACAAGTGTTCGAACAAGTGATGTCGACACCGATGGCTTCCCGATTAAGATAGGATTGCATCAGGGGTCAGCTTTGAGCCCTTATCTTTTTGCATTGGTGATGAATGAGGTCACATGGGGTATACAAGGAGATATCCCATGGTGTATGCTCTTTGCGGATGATGTGGTGCTAGTTGACGATAGTCGGACGGGGGTAAATAGGAAGTTAGAGTTATGGAGACAAACCTTGAAATCGAAAGGGTTTAGGCTTAGTAGAACTAAAACCGAGTACATGATGTGCGGTTTCAGTACTACTAGGTGTGAGGAGGAGGAGGTTAGCCTTGATGGCCAGGTGGTACCTTGAAAGGACACCTTTCGGTATTTGGGGTCAATGTTGCAGGAGGATGGGGGTATTGATGAAGATGTGAACCATCGAATCAAAGCTGGATGGATAAAGTGGCGCCAAGCTTATGGCATTCTCTGTAACAAGAGAGTGCCACAAAAGTTAAAAGGCAAGTTCTACAGGACGGCGATTCGACCCGCAATGTTGTATGGCGCGAAGTGTTGGCCGACTAAAACGCGACATGTTCAACAGTTAGGTGTGGCGGAGATGCGTATGTTGAGATGGATGTGTGGCCACACGAGAAAGGATCGAGTCCGGAATGATGATATACGAGATAGAGTTGGGGTAGCACCAATTGAGGAGAAGCTTGTCCAACATCGTTTGAGATGGTTTGGGCATATTCAGCGCAGACCTCCAGAAGCTCCAGTGCATAACGGACGGCTAAAGCGTGCAGAGAATGTCAAGAGAGGGCGGGGTCGACTGAATTTGACATGGAAGAAGTCCGTTAAGAGAGACCTGAAGGATTGGAGTATCGACAAAGAGCTAGCTATGGACAAGGATGCGTGAAAGCTTGCTACCCATGTGCCAGAGTCATGAGTTGGTTGCGAGATATTATGGGTTTCACCTCTAACCTACCCCAACTTGTATGGGACTAAAGGCTTGTTGTTGTTGTAAAGCAAAAAGGCAAGCAGGAGCCATGGTGGTGCTCAGGAACCAAACATCAGCACCCGCTCAGTTTACACATGCACTAGCAAAGATGCCAACTGGGTTGGCAGTTGGCGTATTTTCTCTCTTTAGAGCTTGATTGCATTCCCCTACTCCATCCAAATATATAGAGCCTAATACATTTTTTGAGGTTGCTCTTTGATAAGATTAATACCATATGAATGTATCATATAAAAATTATATCACTAAAAACTCCTTTCATGGACGAATATGATGATATGTTTTGTGTACCATGTATGTCATATATTTTTGCTCCAACCCATGGTCAAAAGCAATCTCCAAAAACGTATTAGGCTCTATATGTTTCGATGGTGGGAGTATAGATACTATGATCAATAAAGCATGCCGGATGTCCGAAAATACAAAGATGAACATGGTTACACGCACACCCGTATGAATAACAAATTTCAAAAGATAATAGATGAAAAAAACTGAAATTGGGTAAACTTGGTCAACCATTTTACTCACATGTGAAGTTTTGTCAAAAAGATGCTTGTGGTTTTCTTAATGGAAAAAATATATAGTTGAGAGTTTGAGACCTTACTATTCATCAAACAATCTTTTTTAATATAGACTTTTTTTTGGCCCTAAATATCATGGATCTCATTTCTTTCTGAAACTTCATACGCGAGTATACCGCTCTATTATAATATATGTTACAAAAAAAAATCATATTTTGTATTTTTCCTAATACCTTTTCGAAATTACTATTTATAAGGGGCCCAAATCTGCGCCCGCTGTATCTCGTCCTTCATATTCTGATTTTTTTTGGAAACATTTTTCTTGAAAATTATCAACAATTTTGAACTCCAAACATTTTATAGATATTTTGGATTTATGAACCTTTTTGGAAACGTGAACCATTTCCTAAATCACGAAACATTTTTTTAAGTGCAAAAACTTTTGAGTAAAACGATCAATTTTGAAACCTGAACACAAGTTTATAGTGCTGAAATTTTTTGAAAATATGTTCACATTTTTATAAAAAGTTAGAAAGTGTTTGCACTTAAAAAAATCAGTTATCGAAATTTTTAGTGTTTTCAACAATTGTTTTGTAATTTTGAAAACTTTTTTGCACTTTAAAAAAAGTCCAGTGATTTAAAAAAATACTTCATGCTTCAAAATTTATTTGTGTTCAAAAAAAGTTCGTAATTCCTTAAAAAATCAGTTTTTGCAAATAATTATTGGACTTTTTGTTGCTTTTACGAATATTTGTATTTCAAAATCGTTGACAATTTTCAGGAAAAAGGTATCAAAACTTTTCCAAAAGAAAATTCAAATCTGGACGTTGCGCTATGCTGTTAAATAGTTTTGCGCTTATATTTATGCACCAAAAGTCAGGTGTTAGAGTGGCTGACGGCACAGATCAAAAGGTTCAGCTGTGAAGTTCGAGTCCTAGTGAGCCTAAGTTTTTTGGGTATTTTTAGTTGCGTGTTACATTAAAGAGAAAACATGCTTCTGGTGGGCCGGCCCAATCGCGTCCCGCCGCAACCTTGACTGCCACATCGACGATCCCCCTTGAGAACGCGTATAAGGTTTAAAATAGACCGGGATCAAATAATTCGGTGTGCTGATTTCAGGAATTCAAAGATTAGGGTTGATTTAGCTTTCGTCTACAAGTTAAAGGTTTATTTTAGACTTTTTCCTTTTTTTGCTGGAGCGATAGAATGGAGTTCCTCACAACCGCCGCAACCTTGACTGCCACATCGACGATCCCCCTTGAGAACGCGTATAAGGTTTAAAATAGACCGGGATCAAATAATTCAGTGTGCTGATTTCAGGAATTCAAAGATTAGGATTGATTTAGCTTTCGTCTACAAGTTAAAGGTTTATTTTAGACTTTTTCCTTTTTTTGCTGGAACGATAGAATGGAGTTCCTCACAAAGTTCGCCCTCTTTTTTTTTTTCGGGGCACAATGTTCACTCTTCGGTTGCTCATCAAATATCTGAACCCCTAAAAAAACAAATATCTGAAGCAGAAAGACGAATCAAATAGCGTTTCTAAACTAGAGGTACACTATCCGTTGCTATCCGTATTCGGATAATTCAGCTAGATATTCTTTCCGGTTCAAGAAAAAAAAAGAAGGAAATGGCACATTCCGCCTCACATGATCCAAGACTCGAGTTACTGTCGAGCAGTTCAGCACGCCTACGGCATCAAGCATTGACTTGGGCAGTTGGGTGGCTTCTGATGAGCAGCGATGGCGAGGGAGACCCGGCGCTGCAAGCAAAGACGGTAGGCCAACGCCTGCATGCACCACATCGCCACGGCAGCCAGCCAGCCATCACGTACGTACGTCCCCCGCGCCTTAATGTCAACGCGGCGCACGACGCCGGCGGACGCGATGGCCGTGGTAGGATAGGACAGCGATTGTGAACAAGAAGGCAGAAGCGTACGGGACATACGCATCATGGTGGTTGGCCGGGTCATCCGTCGATCATGGAATGTATCATAGCTTTGACATTTTATCTACCGAATGAATCGTGGCATGTTAATCAGAGAGAGTGCACGGTCACGGTTGGGGTAGAGATGATCTCCCGGCTCCCGCGAAGGAAGAGGGCTGGGGATAGAGATGAGTCGTCGTACATGCACTTTGGGTCTGCGTGGCGTGATCGGCAGAACTGGAGGGACGAGACTTGCCTGCTCGCCGTCCGTGTGCCCATCCGTGCTCCCGCATACGTGACTTGATTTGATTAGAACAAAATGAGGCTCGGCCCCACCCCTTAAAATCAGGAGGGGAGATGATTAGATTAGAAAGGAAAAAGGGAAAAAGACAGGCGTAGGATGAAGTAGAAGCACGGATAGGAGCATGCGGAGGGAGCAGGCAAGCCGGATCCGAACTGGAGCGGGGATGTATGGGGCGGGTACGGATTTTTGTCTTCTTTGGTAGTGGCTAGGTGCACAGTGCCCTACCTTACGTGCGTACAGGCATGCACCCACGTGGACCAGGCCACTACGCGCACCCCACAGGCCAACAACAGACTAGCGAGCGGCCCGCGCGTGCCTGGCTAACAAACAACCCGATGTGCACGGGACAAGGAAGCTATGTCAAGAGAATAGGAAATCGCAGGGAGGGATGACAAATTATTGGAGACACAGTCTACTGTGGACTGGTCATCCAGGCCACAGTTAGCGTCGTTGTACAATTATTAAGGCTCTGTTTGGCTCCAAGCCAAAATGGTCCATTTTATACATTTCATATCACGTAAAAAGGACATTAAAATATATATTTTCTATAAATCTGTCATGAATTATATTTTGCAGATTGGGTTTAAGTGAAGTTGTAGGTCGGTAGGTGTTGATACTTTCCTTGATAAACTTGACCAAACTAGACAAAGACATCTCCCTCCTTAAAAAAAAAGAAGCCATCTCATACCATGAAGAAAAACAATGTTTCTTACTACCCCACTTCATAACGTAAACAATTTTTGCTTTTGTTTCCTCTCTTCCAAAGCGTGGCATGCTTTGATGGAGTACACACCAAACACAAAGTGTGAGTGTACGCTCTGAGCTCACATACTTCAGCAGTGAACAATAAAATTTGAAGTATTATTAACAAAATCTGAATTAATTTGCCAATAAACATTGCTTATTGTCCCTTTTTTCTAGGTGCTTAGTGTTGTAACTGCGTGCAAATAGTTGATAAGAAATGACATCCGTGGTGGCCTGGACGAAACAAACAACATCAATGCTCCAAAAATACTTTCAAAAACAGACTCTTTGGAGCATCATTTTTTTCCCACAACATTAGAAAAGAAAATCCCTCACAAAACTTCGCACGTGGATGAAACATTCAACAAACTTTGTTGCCAAAATCTGTTTTTATTTTTTATGTTACTGTTCACCCAACTATATCTGCATCTGAACCTGGGAGTAGAAAATACATGTCTACAACAAACTCCGCTTCATACATACTACAATCCCACAAAGTAATACAATGGAAACATTGCGGCTATAAACTATAAACTTATTATTACAACGCAAAAGTGTATAAAGTTTCCAGATTTTTCAATGTTCACATAAGAAAGTTCTGTAACAACTTCAATTGGAAAGTACAACCAGTAGAACAAATATACTCTAATTTGCATTACTCTTTTTGGGTATAGGTAATATGCTTTTGAAGTCTTGTTGTAATTTATTTGTATGTTTGAATTAAGATATTTTGACTTATGTCACTGTATTCTCACAGAGATTCACTTTATGAACTTTAGTCCTTTTATTAGTTTCTTAATTCCTATATGATCCAAATGTCCAAAAAAAGTACTCACTTCGATCCATATTACTTGTCATTGAAATGGATGGATCTAGACGTATTTTACTGCTAGATACATCCGTCTGAGGGACAAGTAATATGGATCGGAGGGAGTAGCAAACATCGTATCAAATATCCTAACGTTTTATTATACGTATTTTATTTTATTTTTTACCTTTTCTAGACCTTCCCTCAACTATTTTTTTTACAAAAGAGTGAATTCCCATGGTTTTTAGTATGCATGTATGCAAAGATGCAAAATCATCTATGTTAATTTACTCCCGATTCTCGTAGTTTGGATTCTTCCACTACACTTTGTACTATTTAATAGTTTGATTGTGGAGTTGCTTTCGGTTCTTTCCAAGAATTTCACCGATTCCTAAACATATAATCATTCTCAATGAAGGTTTTTGCTTTGTATGGAAAAGTGGCTCTTCTAGTGGCTTAAGAAATCTCATGAGTTGGGATACATAAAACACAATAAGAACTTTGGATAATCTTTCCGTAGTTCTAGTTCATATGTGCATGTCAGTTCCTTCTCTCTTGAATACAGAAAGGTCCAATACGTATGGGATTCAAATTTCTGTTGATCCCAAATCTTTGGATTTCTTTTGTCGGACCCACTCAGAGATATGCCAAATCTCCTATTTGGAGTTCTTATTTCCTTCAATCTTGGTCAAGAGACTCTTGTGCCTACTATGAACTATCTTGAGAAGGCCACAGATGATGCTGGTAACTTGCTTTCTAATAGTGAATTCAGGTCACAAGTCTTTATGTTGTATAGTTTCTTACCACTATAAGGGTCATATACAATTTTGTGCATACAAGGTTTCAAATGAAGTTATTTGGATGTTGCTTCTATAGTTGTTCCTATTAGGGAATAGTGTTGCCTGCCATCCATGTGGCAAGTGTTCATCACATGATCCTTTCAAATATATAGGGCACAAGGCCTAAGCATATCTCTTAATTAGTGTGTAGGTTTTTCCTCTTCGTTGCTATCCCACGTGGACAGTAAGCAGCACTGAAAATCAATTTTGTGATCCTAACATGGTCTAAATAAGTCAAAATGGAACCTTAGTTTATAACAATCCTTGTTGGCACTCCATATTACGATGACTCATTGAGATAAATATCGGCTAATTTCACACGCATTCATCTCGTTAATGGGTAGAAAATAAGTGATTTTCATCGGTAGGTCGATGATCCCCCGTATAACATCATTGTGTCTCCTGTTTTTGGTAATACAATCATGAAGCCCATTCTCAATTGTTCCAACTTTCATTACACTACTAGCAAAGGTTGAAATAATGTCCCCTCACATGTAATGCATGATATAGCCTTTTTGTAGTAGTGGGATGGTAATTATAAGACATCTTTTTTACCGGATAAAACTTTTGTGTTGTATGCCCAAAGTTCACGAGTTTGTGGCACTGTGCACCTCATTTAAGAAAATTGTCACCAATGTACCCAAAATACTTGAATGACACAAAATACCACGTATTTACCCATTATATGAAATACGATAGGACATACCCGCGATGAGGTTGGTGTCATGGTTTTGTCACGGCAGATGTCTTCGTGAAAGGATGAAGTCTAGAGCCCGTCGCAACTAGGTGGTTGCTTGAACGGGGTTGATTGGGAACGAAGGTCACAAGTTTACCCAAGTTTGGCCCCTCACGGTGGAGGTAAAGACCTACTTCCTGCTTGATTGATATTGACGATGATCTCGATTACAAGGATGCAGATTCGCGAACATAGCTCTCGAGAGATTGCTGATAACCCATAAGTATAGGGGATCGTTTGTAGCCTTCTTCGATAAATAAGAGTGTCAAACCCAACGAGGAGCTAAAGATAGAATAAATATTCCCTCAAGTTCTATCGACCACCGATACAACTCTACGCACACTTGGTGTTTGCTTAACCTAGAACAAGTATGAAACTATTTTGCAAGAATAAAACTACGAATACTTTGCGAGAATAAAACTATGAATAAAATGCAAGGTAGTAAAAGTGGATAGCTTTTGTCAATAAGAAATTTATTTGTCCCTAGGCAATCGATAACAAGTACCGGTAATCATTCCTGTAATTTTATATGAGGGAGAGGCATGAGCTAACATACTTTCTCTACTTGGATCACATGCACTTATGATTGGAACTCTAGCAAGCATCCGCAACTACTAAAGATCATTACACTACTAGAAAAAAGGTTGTTAGTGGTGCACCATTTTTTGCTATTAATGGCGCACTATAGGTGCGCCACTATTAACATGCCACTAGTAACAAATAGTAAGGGCGCATCTCTGGTGCGTCATTAGTATCCCAGATAATAGTGGAGCACCACATAGTGCGCCATTACTATGTCCAACAGTGCGTCATTACTATGCCTCCTAGGGGGCCATATTTACCTTCACGTATGCCCCCCCAAGTGCGCCATTACTATGCCCCATAATGCGCCACTGGTATTTAGCCTTGGTGCGCCACTAATGCTCAATATGGTGAGCCACTACTGGGGGCCACATTTGCCTTCACCTATGCCCCAAGTGCGCCATTACTATGCCGACAATGCGCCACTGATATTTATCTTGGTGCGCCACTAATTCTCAATATGGTGCGCCAGTACTATGAATATTAGGAATTATTATTTTTTTACTTTTCTGGTATTTGCACAGGTTACAAAATACGTTACAACACAGAATATAAACATCACACAATAGAATTTTCATCATATTAGTCTCCAAATTCGAAATAGCGAACAAAGTTCAAACATTAGCAAAGTTTAGGTCTCGATTCATTAGCAAAGTTCATCATATTAGCCGAGTTTGTCGTCACATTACAAAGTCGATATCGATCATCTAAACTACCATCACATAGAAGAGAGTTGCGGTCACGATGAGCATCATCGCGATGAAACTGGTCTTCATCCGTTTCCTCCAACACTCCCTCCTCTCTCCCGCTAGATAGCGCGCGTATCTAGCTTCCGCCTCCGCCCTAGTAGTGTGCCCTTTGTAAATGTTACCGCTCAAATGGTGAACCTGTCTCCGACACTCCTCCTAGTCATCGTAGACTCCGGGAACCTTACCCTTGTACACGACATACGACGACATCTTTATACACTAGACAAACAAAACGTTAGTAGCAATTCACAGATAATATATAAGCAATATATAAGTATGCAACAAAAGGATCCGAAGAGAAAAGCAACACATTAATAGCATGATTCATGGTCCTACTAATAAATAGCATCGATTACATAGAAGTTAAACGACTGTCCAAACTAAAGAGACATACAAGTTCATTAAAGTTTAATTACAACATGAGCTAATCGATATTTCAGAACTACATAACATCAATACTTTCGACTCGACTCAGGGACCGGAGCGTGGATGAAGCCGCCGTCTATCGTGATGGTCATGAATGTGCGGTCATTGTCAGCCTGCATTTGTAGCATTGTTTCTATTTCACTGTTGGACGGTTGATATTTGAGGTAGAACTGCCCTAAGGTATGAAGGACATCTTGAAAGATGATTTCTGCAAACTCCGACTGGATGCAAAAGAATTCTTGTCTGATGTCCGCGTCCTGGATTGATGACAAGCGTGCGACCCAATCTTTGAGATTATTTGGTAGCATAAGGTGATTATGGTCCCGTAGGATCGCCCGCATGTGATGGAGGGTGTAGTAGGCATCCTTCTGACTGCTAGGCGGCTGCTTGACGCAGGGGAACATCGTTACGTGGGTGAACACGTGCTTGCCGTACCTACAAATTGGCCTCCTGAAGGTGCCTCCAGAGTTGGCGTAGTCGGGGAGATCATCATCAAGAACTTTCTTGATATTTGTGTAGTCTTTCTTTGACTGACGGTCCGAGTCAAAATACGTGGCCATGGAATATTTCGGGCTTAAGAGGATGAGTGTGCAATGTGTGTCACTGCACAAAACACGGAATGTTAGAAAAAAAAGAACGATCAAAATCTAAGAAATCATATGTTACGGGGCAGTGAGAGGATGACTTACTCGGAAAAGTAAGGCACGAGGAAGTTATCCTTATCTGGGTTCGCCAGAATGACGCCTTCAAGGTATGAACTCGCGGCTTGCCGGTCCCCAGCGCTGCCCAAGATCTTGGCACACATGTAGAAGGGGTCGACTATCACGATGTCCGGGGTATTGTCTCTAATGATTTGCATCTCCATACTGAGTGAAAATAGCCGAATGAAGGTGTAGTGCAGTAGATGAAGGTTAAACATAGCGAAGATGTCATCAAACCGCAGGACGATCATACGCCCGATGGTGCTATCGACAAAGCCCTTGCCCTCTGGCACCTTGGCCATGAAAACCGGGTATGCCACATCATTCTCAGAGAGACGCCGCTTCTCCATAGAAAGAACACAGTCATGCAGACTCCGCATAGCACTGGTTGCAGCATTGAGCAGATTAGTCGGTAGCATCGGCCTACCCGCCACATGCACCCTCCTCGAGATATCCTTAGATACTGGTGGCCCGTCCTGAGGATGGATCGTACTCGGTGCCAGCTGGCTCGCATCCTTGTTATTTTTTCTTTTCCGTCCCTTCTACTTCTTCTGCTGTAATGGGATCGAGTTCTGCTCAAAGACCACCTTCTTGAGTGTGTTGGGGCTGATAATATTTCGCACCTCGACTATTTGAGTCTCGGTGAAGGCGGTAGCTAGAGGCGTCTCCTGAGAACTGAACGCCAGACGACGCCTGTTGCAATTGGGTTTCTCCGCGGTACCAGCTAGATCGCGATTGTCTTTTGCAGGGTTGGGTTCTTGAGAAGGAGGTCCCAAGAATTCGTCACCGTACCCATGTTCATTCAAGTACTTGTCGACGTTGGAAAATGTACTGTCATCGTCGTACGGACCTGTGCCATATGCATGTCCGGATCAGCTGACGGTGGTAGCGTTGCGGCGGTCTTGCCATGGCTTGGCGCCGGCACGACTGGTAGTGTTGTTTGTGGGGTGGTGTCCCCTGCCCCCAAATGAATCTGGCTCTTCGGCCAAAGCAGGGGCCAGCTTAAGCAGGCGCTGAGGGTCATCACATCATCTTCATCGGCCCCAGGGGGTCGAAACAGAGGTAACATATCATCGCAGCCCCACACCACCCGAACCAGTTGAACCCTATACACGGTGGGTGGCATCGGATTACCGTGGAACACGCGGTTGCCTGGTAGAACGATTTTGGCCTTGGCGACATCAATCAACTCGCCGTCCATGAAGTGTAGGAGAGTGCATGGAACGTCGGCGGCGCCCTGCGAAAACATGTAGGGCATCAGGGATGCCCAGTCAAAGGCAAGGAGATGAAGTCATCGGGCGAGGCTTAGTTACCGTGATGGCGTCGAGCTCGGCTAATGTCGAGGCACCGCCAACGGCGAGCGTGCAAGTGACGGAGGGGCCGTTTGCTGCCGAGGTGCCGGCCGGCGTATTCTTCCCACACCCGGGTGCACTAAGCTCCAATGCCGGCGCCGACACCGGAGACACCAATGCCGCCTCCGCCGGAGACACCAATGCCGACGCGTTGTGCGAGTTGCTGCCCGTGACGATGGCAATCGAGGGTGGCCCCTATTAGCCGCCCGCAATCCACCCCCACAGCCCCTCAATCAAGGAAGGCATAATGGTGGTGATCGTCGTTCCCAGTTGGTATCGCACTTGCTCTTGGACTATCTCCGGAATTCGCGCCACTTGTGCCTTGAGTTCTTTAACCTCGCGCTCCTGGCTTTCTGAGTTGGTCTTTCTCTCCTTCGCCCAGCCTTATAGTATTCCGACCATTTCGTGGACAAGCCTTTGCCGGCCAAACAACCAGCTGACGATGGCTTACTGAACTTATCCTTGTTTTTCACTATGTTCAACGCCCTATTTAAAGTGGTGTCCCAAGGGGCAGACGGGGAGCTCTGAGACCCCACGCTACTGCTTTCAGTTTCCCGCGAAAGGAATGTAAACCATTTATAAATTTGGCTTCATTAATTAGAATGCAACCATATATATGGAGCTAATTACGCGTGGGTGTATTCCTTACCAGAACAAGCTCAAGCGCCTTTGTCATGCCCAATATGCGATACTATCCTAAAGAGACTCGAAGGTCCCACCAAGGATAGAACCGCATATTGATACGCTTTTGCAAGGTGGATATCATTACATCAACATTACATAATAGATGGGGATACATACAAAAGGGCATACAATGCCACACGAATACAACATCATCTTACATAAGAGCACCATCCGACTACGGATGAAACACAAACAGAAACTCAAACGACATCCACCGTGCTAGCCCAGGCTGCCGACCTGGAACCTATCCCCTAATCGAAGAAGAAGCAGAAGAAGAACTCCAAAACAAGCAAACATCGCTCTCGCGTCATGATCATCGCATAACTTGTACCTGCAACTGTTGTTGTAGTAATCTATGAGCCACGAGGACTCAGCAATCCCATTACCATGGGTATCAAGACTAGCAAAGCTTAATGGGAAAGGAAGGGGTAAAGTGGTGAGGTTGCAACAACGACTAAGCATATATGATGGCTAACATACGCAAATAAGAGCGAGAAGAGAAGCAAAGGAACAGTCGTGAAGCTAGCAATGATCAGGAGGTGATCCTGAACTCCTACTTACGTCAAACATAACCCAAAACCGTGTTCACTTCCCGGACTTCGCCGAAAAGAGACCATCACGGCTACACACGCGGTTGATGCGTTTTAATTTGGACCTGGTGTCAAGTTATCTATAACCAGACATTAACAAATTCCCATCTGCCACATAACCGCGGGCACGACTCTCGAAAGTTTATACCCTGCAGGGTGTCCCAACTTAGCCCATTATAAGCTCTCACGGTCAACGAAGGATATTTCTTCTCCCAGGAAGACCCGATCAGTCTCGGAATCCCGGTTTACAAGACATTTTGACAATGGTAAAACAAGACCAGCAAAGCCGCCCGATGTGCCGACAATCCCGATAGGAGCTGCACATATATTGTTCTCAGGGCAACACCGGATGGGACTAGCTATGAGTAAAACCAGCCCTCAAGTTTCCCCGAGGTGGCCCCGCAGGCAGCTCGGTTCGGACCAACACTTAGAGAAGCACTGGCCCGGGGGGGGGGGGGGGGCTAAAATAAAGATGACCCTCGGGTTGGCCGACCCAAGGGAAAGGTATAGGTGGTGGTGAGGCAAATGGTAAAACCAAGGTGGGGCCTTGCTGGAGGAGTTTTATTCAAAGCGAACTGTCAAAGGGTCCCATAAATCACCCAACCGCGTAAGGAACGCAAAATCCGGGAACATAACACCGGTATGATGGAAACTAGGGCGGCAAGAGTGGAACAAAACACCAGGCATAAGGCCGAGTCTTCCACCCTTTACCAAGTATATAGATGCATTAATAAATAAGAGATATTGTGATATCCCAACATAAACCTGTCCATCATGGAGCAATCTTCAACTTCACCTGCAACTAACAATGCTATAAGAGGGGCTGAGCAAAAGCGGTAACATAGCCAAGCAACGGTTTGCTAGGAAGGGTGAAAAAGGTTAGAGGCTGACATGGCAATTTGGGAGGCTTGAAGAACAAGTGGTAGGTAGCGCGGCAAAGCGATAGAACGAAGCAACTAGCATAGCAATGATAGTAGTGAGATCCAAGGTGACGGTCATCTTGCCTGAAATCCCGCAAGGAAGAAGAATGAGTCCATGAAGAAGACAAGTCGACATGGTCGAATGAATCCTCACAATCGCAACATTACCGGAACTAAGAATAAACACCGGAAAGAAACAAACAACATGGTAAACACACAAGCATAATCATGGCACGATGCACAATCAAGTATGATGCATGTCCGGATTAATGAGGCATGGCATGGCAAAGTGCAACCAACAAAACTACAAGTTAAGTGGAGCTCAATATGCAACGAGTTGCATATTGACAAAACACCACATTGACATGTTTAGTTTAATCTCGTTTAAGCTACCAAACAATATTAAATGTTGTTAAACATGGCAAGAGGTGAAGCATAATTAAACTACCTATCTAGGCAAGTTTAAATGAGGCCGGAACAACAAATAACAATTCCGAAAAATCCTCATGTCCATATTTTGAATTTGGTACTGTTCTACCCTAAAACATATTTTATTGTTGTTAAACAGGAAAATAAAGTGCACCAAGTTAATCTAGGCATTTTCCACCCCATTTACATATAAAGTTTATTAAAATTGGAGCTACGGTTATTTAGTTATGAAATAAATCATTTTAGCATGGCATTTGAACAAATTTAAACAAACATCATTTTAAACATTTTAAACATGGATGAAAGTGGCATATTATTAATGTACACAAAATTCTAAGCAATTTACATGTTTAAACCATTTTAATCCGATGCATCGTTCATGAGTTATTATATGCATGATGCTTAGGGGTTTTTCTGCAAATCTGTAAAACCTGGATAATAGCTAAATTCGTAGCAGTAAAAAAACACAAAATGGGCCGAAACTACTGGGCACAGGACATCAGCAGCAGTAGCAGAATTGGGCCAAGCCCAAGTAGGAACAGAGGAGTGGCGTTGGGGATCTGCTTGAAGGAAATATGCCCTAGAGGCAATAATAAAGTTATTATTTATTTCCTTATATCATGATAAATGTTTATTATTCATGCTAGAATTGTATTAACCGGAAACATAATACATGTGTGAATGCATAGACAAACAGAGTGTCACTAGTATGCCTCTACTTGACTAGCTCGTTAATCAAAGATGGTTATGTTTCCTAACCATGGACAAAAGAGTTGTTATTTGATTAACAGGATCACATCATTAGTTGAATGATCTGATTGACATGACCCATTCCATTAGCTTAGCACCTGATCGTTTAGTATGTTGCTATTGCTTTCTTCATGACTTATACATGTTCCTATGACTATGAGATTATGCAACTCCCGTTTGCCGGAGGAACACTTTGGGTGCTACCAAACGTCACAACGTAACTGGGTGATTATAAAGGAGCATTATAGGTGTCTCCAAAGGTAGACGTTGGGTTGGCGTATTTCGAGATTAGGATTTGTCACTCCGATTGTCGGAGAGGTATCTCTGGGCCCTCTTGGTAATGCACATCACATAAGACTTGCAAGCATTACAACTAATATGTTAGTTGTGAGATGATGTATTACGAAACGAGTAAAGAGACTTGCCGGTAACGAGATTGAACTAGGTATTGGATACCGACGATTGAATCTCGGGCAAGTAACATACCGATGACAAAGGGAACAACATATGTTGTTATGCGGTCTGACCGATAAAGATCTTCGTAGAATGTGTAGGAGCCAATATGGGCATCCAGGTCCTGCTATTGATTATTGACCGGAGACGTGTCTCGGCCATGTCTACATTGTTCTCGAACCGTAGGGTCCGCACGCTTAAGGTTTCAATGATAGTTATATTATGAGTTTATGAGTTTTTGATGTACCGAAGTAGTTCGGAGTCCCAGATGAGATCAGGGACATGACGAGGAGTCTCGAAATGGTCGAGACATAAAAATCGATATATTGGACGACTATATTCGGACATCGGAAAGGTTCCGAGTGATTCGGGTATTTTTCGGAGTACCGGGTAGTTACGGGAGAAGCAATGGGCCTTGATGGGCTTTAGTGGGAAGAGGAGAAAGGGCCAAGGGGCTGCTGCGCCCCCCTTCCCTTTGGTCCGAATTGGACTAGGGAAAAGGGGGCCGGCCACCTCTCCTTCTCCTCCACTTCCTTCTCCCTTCCTCCCCTCTTGATGGACTCCTACTAGGACTTGGAATCCTAGTAGGACTCCCATCCTGGCCGCACCAATAGCCTTGGCCGGCCTCCTCCTCCTCCATCCTTTATATACTGAGGCAGGGGGCACCCCATAGACACACAAGTTGATCTTCGTGATCGTTCCTTAGCCGTGTGCGGTGCCCCCCTCCACCATATTCCACTTCGGTCATATCGTAGCGGTGCTTAGGCGAAGCCCTGCGACGGTAGAACATCAAGATCGTCACCACGCCGTCGTGTTGACGGAACTCCTCCCCGAAGCTTTGCTGGATCGGAGCCCGGGGATCGTCATCGAGCTGTACGTGTGCTAAGAACTCGGAGGTGCCGGAGTAACGGTGCTTGGATCGGTCGGATCGGGAAGAAGACGTACGACTACTTCCTCTATGTTGTGTCAACGCTTCCGTTGCGATCTACAAGGGTACGTAGATAACACTCTCCCCTCTCGTTGCTATGCATCACCATGATCTTGCATGTGCGTAGGAAAATTTTGAAATTACTACATTCCCCATCAGTGGCATCCGAGCCTAGGTTTTATGGTTTGATGTTATTTGCACGAGTAGAACACAAGTGAGTTGTGGGCGATATAAGTCATACTGCCTACCAGCATGTCATACTTTGGTTCAGCGGCATTGTTGGACGAGACGACCCGGACCGACATTACGCGTACGCTTACGCGAGACCGGTTCTCCCGACGTGCTTTGCACATAGGTGGCTTGCGGACGACAGTCTCTCCAACTTTAGTTGAACCGAGTGTGGCTACGCCCAATCCTTGCGAAGGTTAAAACGGAGTCAAATTGACAAACTATCGTTGTGGTTTTGATGCGTAGGTGAGATTGGTTCTTGCTTAAGCCCGTAGCAGCCACGTAAAACTTGCAACAACAAAGTAGAGGACGTCTAGCTTGTTTTTGCAGGGCATGTTGTGATGTGATATGGTCAAGACATGATGTTGAATTTTATTGTATGAGATGATCATGTTTTGTAACCGAGTTATCGACAACTGGCAGGAGCCATATGGTTGTCGCTTTATTGTATGCAATGCAATCGCGATGTAATGCTTTACTTTATCACTAAGCGGTAGCGATAGTCATGGAAGCATAAGATTGGCGAGACGACAATGATGCTACGATGGAGATCAAGGTGTCGCGCCGGTGACGATGGTGATCATGACGGTGCTTCGGAGATGGAGATCACAGGCACAAGATGATGATGGCCATATCATATCACTTATATTGATTGCATGTGATGTTTATCTTCTATGCATCTTATCTTGCTTTGATTGACGGTAGCATTATAAGATGATCTCTCACTAAATTATCAAGAAGTGTTCTCCCTGAGTATGCACCGTTGCGAAAGTTCTTCGTGCTGAGACACCACGTGATGATCGGGTGTGATAGGCTCTACGTTCAAATACAACGGGTGCAAAACAGTTGCACACGCGGAATACTCAGGTTATACTTGACGAGCCAAGCATATACAGATATGGCCTCGGAACACGGAGACCGAAAGGTCGAGCGTGAATCATATAGTAGATATGGTCAACATAGTGATGTTCACCAATGAAACTACTCCATCTCACGTGATGATCGGACATGGTTTAGTTGATTTGGATCACATGATCACTTAGAGGATTAGAGGGATGTCTATCTAAGTGGGAGTTCTTAAGTAATATGATTAATTGAACTTAAATTTATCATGAACTTAGTCCTGGTAGTATTTTGCAAATTATGTTGTAGATCAATAGCTCGCGTTGTTGCTTCCCTGTGTTTACTTTGATATGTTCCTAGAGAAAATTGTGTTGAAAGATGTTAGTAGCAATGATGCGGATTGGATCCGTGATCTGAGGTTTATCCTCATTGCTGCACAGAAAATTATGTCCTTGATGCACCGCTAGGTGACAGACCTATTGCAGGAGCAGATGCAGATGTTATGAACGTTTGGCTAGCTCAATATGATGACTACTTGATAGTTTAGTGCACCATGCTTAATGGCTTAGAATCGGGACTTCAAAGACGTTTTGAACGTCATGGACCATATGAGATGTTCCAGGAATTGAAGTTAATATTTCAAGCAAATACCCGAGTTGAGAGATATGAAGTCTCCAACAAGTTCTATAGCTAAAAGATGGAGGAGAATCGCTCAACTAGTGAGCATGTGCTCAGATTGTCTGGGTACTACAATCGCTTGAATCAAGTGGGAGTTAATCTTCCAGATAAGATAGTGATTGACAGAATTCTCTAGTCACCATCACCAAGTTAGTAGAACTTCGTGATGAACTATAATATGCAAGGGATAACGGAAACAACTCCCAAGCTCTTCGTGATGCTGAAATCAACGAAGGTAGAAATCAAGAAAAACATCAAGTGTTGATGGTTGACAAGACCACTAGTTTCAAGAAAAGGGCAAAGGGAAGAAGGGGAACTTCAAGAAGAACGGCAAGCAAGTTGCTGCTCAAGTGAAGAAGCCTAAGTCTGATCCTAAGCCTGAGACTAAGTGCTTCTACTGCAAAGGGACTGGTCACTAGAAGCGGAACTACCCCAAGTGATTGGCGGATAAGAAGGATGGCAAAGTGAACATAAGTATATTTGATATACATCTTATTGATGTGTACTTTACTAGTGTTTATAGCAACCCCTCAGTATTTGATACTAGTTCAGTTGCTAAGATTAGTAACTCGAAACGGGAGTTGCAGAATAAACAGAGACTAGTTAAGGGTGAAGTGACGATGTGTGTTGGAAGTGGTTCCAAGATTGATATGATCATCATCGCACACTCCCTATTATTTCTAGATTAGTGTTGAACCTAAATAAGTGTTATTTGGTGTTTGCGTTAAGCATGAATATGATTTGATCATGTTTATTGTAATATGGTTATTCATTTAAGTAAGAGAATAAATTGTTATTCTGTTTATATGAATAAAACCTTATATGGTTACACACCCAATGAAAATAATTCGTTGGATCTCGATCGTAGTGATACACATAATCATAATATTGAAACCAAAAGATGCAAAGTTAATAATGATAGTGCAACTTATTTGTAGCACTGCCGTTTAGGTCATATTGGTGTAAAGCGCATGAAGAAACTCCATGCTGATGGGCTTTTTGAATCACTTGATTATGAATCAGTTGATGCTTGCGAACCATGCCTCATGGGCAAGATGACTAAGACTCTGTTCTTCGAAACAATGGAGCGAGCAACAAATTTGTTGGAAATCATACATACTGATGTATGTGGTCCGATGAATATTGAGGCTCGCAACAGGTATCATTATTTTTTGATCTTCACAGATGATTTGAGCAGATATGAGTATGTCTACTTGATGAAACATAAGTCTGAAACATTTGAAAAGTTCAAAAAAAATTTAGAGTGAAGTGAAATATCATCGTAACAAGAAAATAAAGTTTCTACGGTCTGATCGTAGAGAAGAATATTTGAGTTACGAGTTTGGCCTTCAGTTAAAAACAATGTGAAATAGTTTGACTACTCATGCCACCTGGAACACCACAATGTAATGGTGTGTCCGAACGTCATAACCGTACTTTGTTAGATATGGTGCGATCTATGATGTCTCTTACCGATCTACCACTATCGTTTTGGGGTTATGCATTAGAGACAACTGCATTCACGTTAAATAGGGCACCATCTAAATCCGTTGAGACGACACCGTATGAACTATGGTTTGGCAAGAAACCTAAGCTGTCGTTTCTTAAAGTTTGAGGTTGGAATGCTTATGTGAAAAAGTTTCAACCTGATAAGCTCAAACCCAAATCAGAGAAATGTGTCTTCATAGGATATCCAAAGGAAACTATTGGATACACCTTCTATCATAGATCCGAAGGCAAGATTTTTGTTGCTAAATTCGGAAACTTTCTAGAGAAGGAGTTTCTCTCGAAAGAAGTGAGTGGGAGGAAAGTAGAAAACTTGATAAGGTAATTGTACCTTCTCCGTTATTGGAAAGTAGTTCATCATAGAAATCTGTTCTTGTGACTACTACACCAATTAGTGAGGAAGCTAATGATGATGATCATGTAACTTCAGATCAAGTTACTACTGAATCTTGTAGGTAAACCAGAGTGAGATCCCACCAGAGTGGTACGATAATCCTATTCTAGAAGTCATGTTACTAGACCATGACGAACTTGCAAACTATGAGGAAGCGATGATGAGCCCATATTCCGCGAAATGGTTTGAGGCCATGAAATCTGAGATATGATCCATGTATGAGAACAAGTATGGACTTTGATGGATTTGCCCGATGATCGGCAAGCCATAGAAAATAAATGGATCTTCAAGAGGAAGATGGACGCTGATAGTAGTGTTACTATCTACAAAGCTAGAATTGTCGCAAAAAGTTTTCGACAAGTTCAAGGTGTTGACTACGATGAGAGTTTCACACTCGTATCTATGCTTGAGTCTGTCCGAATCATGTTAGTAATTGCCGCATTTTATGAAATCTGGCAAATGGATAAACAAAACTGCATTTCTTAATGGATTTATTAAAGAAGAGTTGTATATGATGCAACCAGAAGGTTTTGTCAATCCAAAAGGTGCTAACAAAATGTGCAAACTCCAGCGATCCATCTGTGGACTGGTGCAAGCATCTCAGAGTTGGAATATACACTTTGATGAGTTGATCAAAGCATATAGTTTTATACAGACTTGCGGTGAAGCCTGTATTTACGAGAAAGTGAGTGGGAGCACTACAACATTTCTGATAAGTATATGTGAATGACATATTGTTGATCGGAAATAATGTAGAATTATTCTGTAAAGCCTAAAGGAGTGTTTGAAAGGATTTTTTCAAAGAAAGACTTCGGTGAAGCTGCTTACATATTGAGCTTCAAGATCTATAGAGATAGATCAAGACGCTTGATAAGTTTTTTCAATAAGTACATACCTTGACAAAATTTTGAAATAGTTCAAAATGGAGCAGTCAAAGAAAGAGTTCTTGCCTGTATTACAAGGTGTGAAGTTGAGTAAGACTCAAAGCCCGACCACGGCAGAAGATAGAAAGAGAATGAAAGTCATTCCCTATGCCTTGGCCATAGGTTCTATAAAGTATGTCATGCTGTATACCAGATCTATTGTATACCCCGCACTGATTTGGCAAGGGAGTACAATAGTGATCTAGGAGTAGATCACTAGACAACAGTCAGAATTATCCTTAGTGAAATAAGGATATGTTTCTCGATTATGGACGTGACAAAAAGGTTCGTCGTAAAAAGTTACGTCGATGCAAGTTTTGACACGGATCTGGATGACTCTAAGTCTTGATCTAGATACATATTGAAAGTGGGAGCAATTAGCTAAAGTAGCTCCGTGCAGAGCATTGTAGACATAGAAAATTGCAAAATACATAATGGATCTGAATGTGAAAGACCGTTGACTAAGATTCTCTCACAAGCAAAACATGATCACACCTTAGTACTCTTCGGGTGTTAATCACATAGCAAGGTGAACTAGATTACCGAATCTAGTAAACCCTTTGGGTGTTGGTCACATGGCGATGTGAACTATGGGTGTTAATCACATGATGATGTGAACTATCGATGTTAACCACATGATGATGTGATCTAGATTATTGACTCTAGTGCAAGTGGGAGACTGAAGGAAATATGCCCTAGAGGCAATAATAAAGTTATTATTTATTTCCTTATACCATGATAAATGTTTATTATTCATGCTAGAATTGTATTAACCAGAAACATAATACATGTGTGAATACATAGACAAACAGAGTGTCACTAGTATGCCTCTACTTGACTAGCTCGTTAATCAAAGATGGTTATGTTTCCTAACCATGGACAAAAGAGTTGTTATTTGATTAACAGGATCACATCATTAGTTGAATGATCTGATTGACATGACCCATTCCATTAGCTTAGCACCTGATCGTTTAGTATGTTGCTATTGCTTTCTTCATGACTTATACATGTTCCTATGACTATGAGATTATGCAACTCCCGTTTGCCGGGGGAACACTTTGGGTGCTACCAAACGTCACAATGTAACTGGGTGATTATAAAGGAGCATTACAGGTGTCTCCAAAGGTAGATGTTGGGTTGGCGTATTTCGAGATTAGGATTTGTCACTCCGATTGTCGGAGAGGTATCTCTGGGCCCTCTCGGTAATGCACATCACATAAGCTTTGCAAGCATTACAACTAATATGTTAGTTGTGAGATGATGTATTACGGAACGAGTAAAGAGACTTGCCGGTAACGAGATTGAACTAGGTATTGGATACCGACGATCGAATCTCGGGAAAGTAACATACCGATGACAAAGGGAACAACGTATGTTGTTATGCAGTCTGACCGATAAAGATCTTCGTAGAATATGTAGGAGCCAATATGGGCATCCAGGTCCCGCTATTGATTATTGACCGGAGACGTGTCTCGGCCATGTCTACATTGTTCTCGAACCGTAGGGTCCGCACGCTTAAGGTTTCGATGACAGTTATATTATGAGTTTATGAGTTTTTGATGTACCAAAGGAGTTCGGAGTCCCGGATGAGATCAGGGACATGACGAGGAGTCTCGAAATGGTCGAGACATAAAAATCAATATATTGGACGACTATATTCGGACATCGGAAAGGTTCCGAGTGATTCGGGTATTTTTCGGAGTACCGGGTAGTTACGGGAGAAGCAATGGGCCTTGATGGACTTTAGTGGGAAGAGGAGAAAGGGCCAAGGGGCTGCTGCGCCCCCCCTCCCCTTTGGTCCGAATTGGACTAGGGAAAAGGGGGCCGGCCACCTCTCCTTCTCCTCCACTTCCTTCTCCCTTCCTCCCCTCTTGATGGACTCCTACTAGTACTTGGAATCCTAGTAGGACTCCCATCCTGGCCGCACCAATAGCCTTGGCCGGCCTCCTCCTCCTCCATCCTTTATATACTGAGGCAGGGGGCACCCCATAGACACACAAGTTGATCTTCGTGATCGTTCCTTAGCCGTGTGCGGTGCCCCCCTCCACCATATTCCACCTCGGTCATATCGTAGCGGTGCTTAGGCGAAGCCCTGCGACGGTAGAACATCAAGATCGTCACCACGCCATCGTGCTGACGGAACTCCTCCCCGAAGCTTTGCTGGATCGGAGCCCGGGGATCGTCATCGAGCTATACGTGTGCTAAGAACTCGGAGGTGCCGGAGTAACGGTGCTTGGATCGGTCGGATCGGGAAGAAGACGTACGACTACTTCCTCTACGTTGTGTCAACGCTTCTGTTGCGATCTACAAGGGTACGCAGATAACACTCTCCCCTCTCGTTGCTATGCATCACCATGATCTTGCATGTGCGTAGGAAAATTTTGAAATCACTACGTTCCCGATCACTGCTCACCATGGGCTAAGGCCCGGTCGGTGGAGAGAGAGGCTGGCAGGGGCGACGCTGGGTCTTGGCGCTGATCTGGCCCAAGTGCGCGAGGCGCACGGTCAACGGGGACGAGCGGGCGAGCTGCTGCTGCTTGTTCCTGAAGAACGGAGACAACAGCAGGTTCTGGGCGACGGACGGCGGGAACGGCCGCCGGCAACGTGAGACTTGGCGCGACGCTGGAGAGGAGGCAGGCTGCGGACTCGCTGTGGCTCGGACAGGGGAGGCAGAGAGGCCCGGTGGCACTGGTGACCTCAGGCGCGGTCGAGGTACTTGGTGATGTGGACGCCGGGGTTGGGGTTCTCTGCCGTGGGGTGTGGAAGGAGGAGCTCAGGGAGGCCGTGGCATGGGGTCGGTGGAGATCGACGCCAGCGTGGCTCATCTCCATCGGCTCCGGTCAGTGGTGAGCTCCTGTTCAGAGAAACAGAGAGGAGAGATCGTGAGGGAGAGAGGGAACTGGAGGGAAGGGGAAAACGGAAGAAGGACACGGCAGGGTGGTGCAGCCTGGTCCTAGCCGCCGGTGGTGGTGCTCGGGCAGTTGGGGCCTCGGGCGCTCGCGGTGCAAGAGCTCCTGCTCCTGCGGTCGCGGATGACAACGACTGCAGTAGGTGGACGAGGGGATCCAGGGGAGGCGCTGTTTGGTGAGGAGAGATCGAGAGGTGGAGGGCTATGGATTGGAGGCCGAGAGGATTTTTGGATCAAGGGTGCGGCCATCTGGATCGATAAGGAGAGTAGGTGGGAATCGGGAGGGATCCCGAGGTGTGAGATGAGTGCGGCGGCGGCAGGGACAAATCTCCTAGAATTTAGGGTTGGCAGGTAGGTAGGTGGTCTATTTATAGTGAAATGAGGGGAATTTTTGGGACATCCGGTTTAAATCGGACGGACGGGAAAAATATACTAGGGGAGTTCAATAAATAAACCAAAGATATTTTATAGATGTTTGGAGATGATCCGGACCCAATGGTAACGAGAGTCCGGGTCGGGTCAGGGGGAGTTTCGGACGCGCACGCGAGGGGACTGCGAGCTGGCAAGAGAGGGTGGGCATTTAGACGAGAGGGGAAAACAAAGACAATGGGGTCTGATGAAAGGCCACGGGGACAAGGGAGAGAAGAGAGCGGTCCGGTTGATTTGAGAGGGGTCAACAAGGGTAAGGAAGAAGCGGCAACTACGAGTGAATGCAAGTTTATGAAAACGTGCAGATGCAATGCGCGTGATGCTATGAGTTGAGATGCAAGACATGAACAAAATGCAAAACAAACGACAAAAACCCAACCACGAAGGAAATATCATATCGCATCTCCGGAAAAGGCAAGAGTTGGAGTTACGAATATGGAAAGTTGTATCCGGGGCGTTACAGCCTTGGTCTTCGGATCTGTGGTAAGCTCCTTTGTTACCGGGTCCACCTTGTACCGGGCCCTAACATAGTTCCTGGTCTGCTTGTCACGGTATTTATCGAAGAGGGGCGGTAGGCCTTGCTCGGCACGCTCCGCGTCCTCCTTGTCCCATATAGGTTCCGCCACTCTGTAACCGCCGGGACCGAGTGTGTGGTGTCCTAAGTTCAAGTCCCGCATATCTTCCCCCCACTGACTTGATTCCGCGGATGCCTTGCTCTCACACTTGATCTTGAACTCCAGGTAGTCAGCTTTGCTGATCGAAGGATTTGTCTCCTTGATCTTCTCATAACTATCACCACTTATGATCCTTCTCTTCACCGCGGCTCTCCAAGTAGCCAGGGCCATGCTCATCTTCGTGAGGGTGGCACTGTTCACTTTATTCCTTGAGAGGCATGTGTTTGCGAAGTCACCGGGGAACTTGTATCGTTCGTGCAGCTTTGTGAAGAGGAGGTTGCGCAAATTCCATCGGTCACGATGCCTTAGGTTCTCGGTGTTGATCAAGACGGTGCTCCGGAGAATGCACCCGAGTTGTCCCGCGTACCCACTGACTAATTCTTTGGGCGCCGTTGGATGCCCACTGGAGGACACTTCAGTAAATTCCTCCTTGACGGTGCCGAGCACGTTCTGGCGCCGGTCCTTCCGTTGCCTCTTCGGTGTGCTGCCATCTATGCGTTCGCTGCCATCATCAGTGGTGGCATCCCCAGCGGCACCATCAGTGGTGTCACCCCTGACGCCACTAGGGGTTGTGTAGTCAGGATCGGTGTCTTCCGCGGCGTCCTCATAGCGGTGAGGTTCTTCCTCCATCTCCTAGGACAACTGCCAAAATGGCTTGCCCGAACCTCCGGCCTCATCGTTGTCGGCCATGTTCGCTCTAAATAGGAAAAAAGGCTACTAGAGTTATTGGGTGAGATCAGGGTAGTATCTATTCTTCTCAGATTTAGAGGAATATTTTCGTTTCGGTTGAGAATCGGGCACCTTCTAGGTCAAGAAAATTGGGCATGATCTTTGCTAATTTTCTTGACCTAGGAGTGCTCCATTCTCAACCGAATGGAAATTAATCAACATTTCAGGAGAAAGGGGTCATTTCACATCAGAAGCTGCCAGCATTGGAACATCAGAAGCTGCCAGCATTGGAATCATTTCATAAGATAATTTTGGCAGCCTTATGACTGTGTCAACCCACCCTGCTTGCCAAATCTACTAATCAGTAGTAACTGCTTGATTAGCAGAGGTTCTATTCTAACAATGTCAACTTAGGCAGCCCAACACATGCACCTGCTGCTGTGCAGAGGGTAACTGCACTTTTTGGCTTGGCACGGGTCAGAGATATTCAAAAAATTCAGATACAAGGATTTGAGCATAGTTGCAACATACATATAAAAACAAACTGCTCCAAGTCATTGGAACAGTGTGCTCAAGCAATTAGACATACATACATAGATAGAAAAACTGAACATATAAAGCAACGCGATGGTTATCATCCAAGGCAACCTCTCAACATGTGTAGATACATACTAGTAACATGCTATATGCAAAGCGAGCAAACAATCATGTATCTCAGAGAAACTAGGAAAAATAAGACTGGAATATTTTTGAGAAATTAGGAAAAAGCGCACGAATGTTTCACAAACAACATGTTCCACGCATGGTTGATACAATTTCTTACCCACTATAAACATTTCAGCCCAAACCAATCAGTCAACGGTTCAAGTGCTATTCAGTACTACAGAAACCAACAACCTATCTATCGACACAGTTGTACAAAAATTGAGAAACGTAGATAGATATGAATAAGCTTTGTCCCCCCCTTTTTGAAGAATCTGACAAGGCTGAACCAATGGAAATGGCACGCATCGATGGTGATGACTTGGCACATTCTGGCAAAAGGAAACTGAACTAACTGAAGAAAATGGAAATGTCAGCATTGGAATGATTAGCAGAAGGAAACGCAAGCAACATTCTGGCTTGGCACTGGCATACGCACGCACCACAGCTGCAAAGTTTGCTGAAGAAATAACGCTACCAGTGTTAACTGACAAAACTGAACTAACTGAAGAAATAGTTAGTGTGAATCATTGGAATGATGTAAACAGAGCTTGATCCCCATGTTTTAGGTTTCAGGATGTAGAAAGTTCACTTAACATAGTTATTGATCACCTAGTCAAGTCTGTGATGTGACAAATGGAGGGGCATCAACTTGCACGTGTCTGACGATGCATTTTTTGGGGTTCACATATCATACAAGTTCATAGATAAAAACAAAATCTCCTAACAATCTACTCTAGGATAAAAATATAACTCTGTTTAGTGCTAGCATTCTTCCTAACAAGGTTATTGCTCCTAAATATGGACACGTATTTTTTTATTTACACAATATCTCACAGTGAAAGACAATATGGGGTACTCTTACTCCTAATGTAGTTGCAGCTACTCCTATTCCTTCTTCTACTCTAGCTGCAGTAAGCAATATCACCAGCCAAACAATATTGCAGTAGTATCTCAACAAGCAGTACTCACTGCTATGGATGCGGCCATGGATGCATCAAACAAGTTTAAAAAACAAATTTAAACGATGCTGCTATTCAAAAATTTGCACTACATCAACGCCTTTCAGTTTGTTAATAATTTTGACGGCACACAACAAGCAGCAGTCATAAGATTACCAACCAACGGATGATGGGAGAGCAGAGAGTTGGGCCGAGGGGCTTACCAGAGGCGTAGGCAAGGGGAGCCGACCAGGAGCAGGCCAACCGTCTCCGCTCCGAGGTACGGCCAGCAGCAATGCCGGTGTGCGCCGCGCCGCTGGCTAGGGTTGGGTGCTGGTGGTGTCTGCCACGTGCATGCACCTGACCTGCGTGGGGAAGGGAAGGACGTATCAGGGAAGGGAGGGGAAGGCAAGGGAAGGGGAGAAGAGCAGATCGAAGAGGAGAAGATGGGCAAGAGATTACCTTGACGGGCAAAAAAGAGACCTGCTTCCACGGCTCGCCGGCCCGGTGTTGAAGAAGGTTCCGCCCGCCGCCTTGCCTGTCGCCTCGCACGGTGGAGCTCGAGCGGAGAGGCGCCGTGGGTTTCTAGGGTTTCAAGGGCTAGTAAGAACAGAGGGTCAGCGTCTTAGGAGTGGCGAAGGCGAGGGAGGGGGTGGGTGGGGGCGGCGGAGCCCAGGAGCGAGGTCGCCGCTGGGTGGGGGCGACAGCGAGGGGCGAGATGCACATCGATTGGGAAGAAGGACGACGACCGCTGGGTCGTCTTGGCTCTTTTAGTGGGGGGATTATTAGCAATGGCGCACCATTTAGGGGTGCGCCATAAAAATTGGTATATCAATGGCGCACCTTCTAGGGGTGCGCCATAAACACCGTGATAGCAATGGCGCACCTTCTCGTGGTGCGCCATTACTAACTTTTTTTATTTTACCAGAATAAACATAAATAAAAACAATTAAAATACCATAAGAAAACACAAAGAATCCCAAGGTGCCTGTAAATGATGATTTGCAACAAAACAAGAGGGAGAAGAACAAAAATTCCAAATCCAAGAAGAAGGTGGTCGATACTTCAACTTGGTGATGGAGAAGTTATAAAAGGAAGGTAAGTACAGACAACATTAATCCCCACTATTTTGAACAAAAGAGGTTACTAGATAGAGGACTAGAACAGAAGAAATGTCATTTCCATACTTCAACTTAGTTGCATGTAATAATTGAGCTTGCCACTGACACACACACACACGTGGCCGACACGTCGTGATTCGATCTTAGCTATCTTTTCACAATCTTCTTGCCCTTTTTTTCGCAAATGGAGTTCTTCTCTTGAACGGACGTCCTTTAGGTAGGGTGGTCCTGCTTCTTCTTGTGGTGTATGGTACTTCATCGTCGTCGTCATCTTCCATCTTTGGGTCACCGTACTTGTCGAAGTCTTGCTCATTGGTGACTCCATCCATTCTGATGATGTTCCTTTTGCCTCTCCCCACGACAACACGACTGGGCTTTGACGGGTCGGTAATGAAGAAGCATTGGTCCACTTGGGAAGCCAATACCCATGGCTCATTTTTCGCGGTGACGTTTGCGCCCGCGGTCTTGGATTTTGCTTCGGGTATAACCATGGTGGTGAAATACCGGTCTTCTTTTAGGACGCTCTTGGCCTATCTGACACGGAACATCGGGACCTTCTCTCCAGCGTAGCTCAGCTCCAAGATCTCCTTGATCCTTCCGTAGTATCTGTCCTTGTCGTTACCGGTGTAGGATTGCATCGTTACCCCGGAGTTCCGATGATTGCTCTTCATGTCCTTTTCCTCAGTGTAGAATCTGTAGCCGTTGATATCGTACGCCTCATAGGTCAACAGGTTGTGCTCGGCGCCCTGTGACAAGGCGAATATGAGTTTTTCTTCCGCGGAAGAATCCTCATGTAAAGGGTACGGCAGAAGCTTATCCTTGAACCAACGCGTGAAACATGAGTTGTGCTCTTTGATTATATCTCCGTCCGTCCTCTGTTGGCCTCGGTCATTGTACGTCTTCTCAATAAAGGTTTTGTTCTCTACCACCCAAGGATCGACCACTTCTATGTGTTGTAGCACGACGAGGTTTGCTCTTTCAAAGTCGGTGAGTCGACCCTTGAAGTCGACATGCATTTTGCGGCGACCCTCGCGGTGACCCCATCCGGCGAGCCTGCCGAGGTGCCTGTTGATGGGTAGACCAACGGGGTTCTCGATGCCTAGATAATTCATGCAAAAGAAGATGCACTCTTCGTCCAGAAAGCCCTTGGCTATGCTTCCATCTGGACGTGCCCTGTTGCGAACGTATCCTTTGATGACACCATTCATCCTTTTGAACGGCATCATGCTGTGCAGGAACGTCGGCCTGAGTTGGATGATATCCTCCACGATATGGATGAGCAGATGCACCATAACATCAAAGAATGCAGGCGGGAAGTACATGTCAAGCTCGCATAGTATCACCATGATCTCTTCCTGTAGCCTTCTGAGTTGCCTCACGCCAACCGACTTCCAAGAGATGACGTCGAAAAAGTTGCATAGGCCAAATAGCGTTTCACGAACGTGCACGTCCATAATCCCACGGATTGCAACTGGAAGTATCTGCGTCATCAGCACATGACAGTCGTGAGACTTCATCTCACTGAACTTCTGCTTCGCTGAGTCTAGGTATCTGCTTATCTTCCCCGCGTAACCGTAAGGAAGTTTTGCTCCCATGAGGCAGGTGAAAAACTGCTTGATCTCCTCTCGACTTAGAGTGAAGCAAGCGGGAGGGCAGTCATATTTGTTCTTCGTGGCCTTTTTTCCTTTGCAACGACTTTCCGTGTCCTTCGCCTCATCATCATCATCATCATCATCATCATCATCATCATCATCATCATCATTAGGGCGTTTTGCGTGAAGCTCATCCTTGATGCCCATTGATTGCAAGTCTGTCCTTGCTTTCGGCCCATCTTTGGTCCTCTCTGGCATGTTGAGCCGAGTACCAAGCAGACTCTCGCACACGTTCTTCATGATATGCATGACATCAAGGCTATGAGGCACACGAAGGATCTTCCAGTATGCCAAGTCCCAGAAAATAGACCTCGTTTTCCATACCTTCAGCAGCGGCTCTGGCGCCTTTCGCTTCTTTTCCGGCGGTGGGCACTCTTTCCAATTTTTCAACAGCTCATCTATTTCCTCACCGCTCCTCATACGCGAGCATCTTCGAGGTTCGGTTTCACCATCGAACAGATCCTTGTGTTTTCTCCATGCTTCATCGTCGCGAAGCCACCTTCGATGTCCCATGAACACGATTTTTGAAGACCTAGGATCTCTATCTAGCTGGCGATACATTGTGTCATCCATGCACCTGACGCATGCACAAAATTCGTGGACCACCTACCCCATGACATATCTGTAACCGAGATAGTCATGCACCGTCGTGAGCAGTGCGGCTCTCATAGGGAAATATTCTTTTGCTGCAGCTTCCCACGTATTGGCTGGCGTTTTCCATAGCGTGTCTAGCTCCTCTTTCAGCAACCCTAGATACAGATTGATGTCATTCCCTGGTTGTTTCAGCCTTCAATTAGCATACTCATGTGAATGTACTTCCTCTTCATGCACATCCAGGGGGGAAGGTTGTACATCCACACAAATACAGGCCACATGCTATGTGTGCTTCTCTGGCTGCCAAACGGATTGACTCCATCGGTGCTCGCGCCCAGCATGATGTTCCTTGGATCATCCCCAAATTCTGGGTGTTCAAAGTTCAATGCTTGCCACTAGCTCGCATCCTTAGGGTGACTCAGCATCTTGTCTTTTTTATCTATCTCTCGATCATTTCAGTCATCTTCTTGCTTCTTCTCCTCCCTATCGGCATGCCAACGCATGATCTTTGCTAGCTTAGGGTCCGCGAAATACCGCTGCAGACGAGGAGTGATCGGAAAGTACCACACCACTTTTCGAGGAGCTTTCTTCCTCTTCTCGTATCGAGTGATGCTGCATACCGGACATATGGTAGACTCCGCGTGCTCGTCCCGATAAATGATGCAATCGTTCATGCACACATGGTATTTCACGTGCAGTAAATCCAAAGGAGACACGATTTTCTTTGCCTCCTCGAAACTGGTCGGGCACTTGTTCCCCTTGGGAAGACATTCGTGCCAGAATGACATGTTCTCGTCGAAGCATGCGTAGGTCATTTTGTGTTTTACCTTCATCTCCAGAGCCATGAGTGTTACTTTCAGGCGGGTATCCTCGGGCCTGCATCCTTCATACAATGGAGTAACCGCGTCTATCTCCAGTTGATCTAGCTTGGCTTTCTCTCGGGCGGCAGCTCTTGCGTTACCCGTCTGCTTGAGAAGCAGCTCTTGAATATGAGGGTCCTGCACCCAGCCCATCGATGGTCCATCATCGTCTGCTCCGGCATCTTCATCTTCATGATCATGCCCTTCGTCTTGATCTTCCTCATCATCATGTCCGACATCTTCTACATGATGACTGTGTCCTGCATCTACTTCGTGATCATGTCCTGGAGATTCTTCATCTTCTCGCTCGCCCTCACGCTATTGTCTTGCTTCCCTTCCTTATTTCTTGCCCGACCCCCATGGACGACTTCATAATCATCTTCATCACCTTGCCACCGATAGCCATTGATAACCCACAAGTGTAGGGGATCGCAACAACTTTCGAGGGTAGAGTATTCAACCCAAATTTATTGATTCGACACAAGGGGAGCCAAAGAATATTATTGAGTATTAGCTTGAGTTGTCAATTCAACCACACCTGGATAACTTAGTATCTGCAGCAAAGTATTTAGTAGCAAAGTAGTATGATAATAAAGGTAATAATGGCAAAAGTAATATTGTTGGGTTTTGTAGTAATTGTAACAAGAGCAACAGAAAAATAAATAAGAGAAGCACAATATGTGAAAAGCTTGTAGGCAATGGATCAGTGATGGATAATTATGTCGGATGCGATTACTCATGTAATATCTATAACATAGGGTGACACAGAACTAGCTCCAATTCTACAATGTAATGTAGGCATGTATTCCGAATATAGTCATACGTGCTTATGGAAAAGAACTTGCATGTCATCTTTTGTCCTACCCTCCGATGGCAGCGGGGTCCTTACGGAAACTAAGGGATATTAATGTAACACCCACGATGCGGCTATATCTCCCACGTGTCGAAGCACGACTTAGAGGCATAACCGCATTGTGGTTTTGTTGCAAGAAGGGTCATCTTCACACAATCCCATGTAATGAACAAGACTGGAATAAAGAGTTGGCTTACAATCGCCACTTCACACAATGAACATAAATAAATCATACATCATTCAGAGTACACACATAGTCCTACTATGGACGAAGCCAAAAGAAAAGAAGATAACCCAACTGCTAGATCCCGGTCGTCCCAACTGGGCTCCACTACTGATCAACATGAAACAAAACATAGCAACGACCAAGGTCTTCGTTGAGCTCCCATCTGAGCTCGGTTGCATCACCTGCACTAGTATCATCGGCACCTGCAGCTGTTGTGATAGTATCTGGTGAGTCATGAGGACTCAACAATCTCAAAACCCACGAGATCAAGACTATTTAAGCTTATGGGTAGGAAAGGGTAAAGTGGTGAGGTTGCAGCAGCGACTAAGCATATATGGTGGCTGACATACGCAAATAAGAGCGAGAAGAGAGCAAAAGGAACGGTCGTGAACTAGCAATGATCAAGAAGTGATCCTGAACTCCTACTTACGTCAAACATAACCCAAAACCGTGTTCACTTCCCGGACTCCGCCGAGAAGAGACCATCACGGCTACACACATGGTTGATGCGTTTTAATTCGGATCTGGTGTCAAGTTATCTACAACCGGACGTTAACAAATTCCCATCTGCCTATAACCGCACGCACGGCTTTCGAAAGATTATACCCTGCAGGGGTGTCCCAACTTAGCCCATGATAAGCTCTCGCGATCAAGGAAGGATATACCTTCTCCCAGGAAGAACCGATAAGACTCGGAATCCCGGTTCGCAAGACATTTTGACAATGGAAAACAAGACCAGCAAGACCACCCGACTGTGCCAACAAATCCCGATAGGAGCTGCACATATCTCGTTCTCAGGGCACACCGGATAAGCGAAGCATACAGGTACCGACGTAATCCAAGTTGCCAAGGAATGGTCCCGCACGGTGCTCTAGTTTGGACCAACACTCGAAGGAGCACTGGCCCGGGGGGGGGGGGTAAAATAAAGATGACCCTTGAGTCTGCAGAACCCAAGGGAAAAAGGCTTAGGTGGCAAATGTTAAAACCAAGGTTGGGCCTTGCCGGAGGAGTTTTATTCAAAGCGAACTGTCAAGGGGGTCCCATAAATCACCCAACCGCGTAAGGAACGCAAAATCCGGGAACATAACACCGGTATGACGGAAACTAGGGCGGCAAGAGTGGAACAAAACACCAGGCATAAGGCCGAGTCTTCCACCCTTTACCAAGTATATAGATGCATTAATTAAATAAGAGATATTGTGATATCCCAACATAATCCTGTCCATCATGAAGCAATCTTCAACTTCACCTGCAACTAACAACGCTATAAGAGGGGCTGAGCAAAGGGGTAACATAGCCAAACAACGGTTTGCTAGGAGGGATGAAAAGGTTAGAGGCTGACATGGCAATATGGGAGGCATGGTAAACAAGTGATAGGTAGCGCAGCACAGCGATAGAACGGAGAAACTAGCAAGCAAAGATAGAAGTGATATCAAGGGTAATGGTCATCTTGCCTGAAAACCCGCAAGGAATAAGAACGAGTCCATGAAGAAGACAAACGAACGTAGTCGAACGAATCCTCACAACTCCGGAACGAAACCGAAGCTAACGAGAGAAGCAAACCGGAAATAAGCAAACAACCAGCACATAAGCATGGCATGATGCACAAACAAATATGATGCATGTCCGGTTTAATGAGGCATGGCATGGCAAGGTAAAGCAAAGAACACTACAATTTAAGTGGAGCTCAATATGCAATGAGTTGCATATTGACGGAACACCACATTCAAATATTTAGTTCTCTCTCGTTTAGACTAACCAACAATATTAAATGTTGTCAAACATGGCAAGAGGTGAAACATAAATAAACTAACTATTTAGGCAAGTTTAAATGAGGCCGGAAACAATAAACACCAATTCCGGAAAATCCCCATATTATTTAGCAATTTAACGCAAGCAACAATTTTAAGCATTTAAATGGTTTATCATGATGCGGATGGCATGTGCAAGTTTATGCAATTTTAATGAAAACGTTGACATGAGCATGTTATGAAGCATTAGTCGCCATGGCGGAATGAAAAGGGTGCCATGGCGGCGAAACGGAAATGGTGCCACGACAACATATCCGAAAATGATGCCACGGCAACATATCGGTTCTGGTAGCTCACGGAGATACCGGTGCAAAAGTAGGCGTGCGGATGTGCGCAACATGCTAGAGATGGTGGGGTGCTCCCGACTACCGGGTTCCCATGGGATAGTGGCATGGAAACGAGTGACAATTCGGACACGGTGCAAACACGGGCATCTCATACAACACACAAGCATTCGTTCACGGGCGGTCGTCTCATCGTTATACCTTTGAAGCGTGCGTTGCGGAGCGGTTCGGGTTCGGCGAAGGAAGTAGTTGTTCACGGCCGTAGTGGAGGTAGACGTTCACGTGGCGACGGTAGTGGTACACGTTTTCGTAGATGTCTGGGGTTATCGGGTCGTCATGTAGCCATACATGTTCGTCGTGGTACACGGGTCGTAGTGGTACTTGGGATCTTCTGAACTTGCTGATTTGAAGAAACGAAGGGGGTACTTGGCCTTGACGTCCACGGGCACAGGAAGTGAAGATGCACGGAGGCAACAACGGTGTACAGGAGGCAGTGTGGAGCTCCGGTGGAGGCGGAGCAGTGGCACGAAGGAGCTAGTGGCTGCCAAGGCACTGGCAGTGGAGTCCGCGAGCAGATGCGGGTGGCGGAGGCCAGGGAAGACGCTCGAACGCGAGGAACGCAGGGGCCGCGAGCGAGCTTGCTCGTGGAGCTCCTCGGGCGCATCTGTTCGGAGTCAAAGCCGACGAGGCGAGGGGCGACATGGAGCATGGCGGCACGGCGGCTGGACTTGGCACACAGGGGGAGGATGGCGCGGAGCGGGGTCGTGGGAAACCAAGGCAAGGCAGGAAGGCGACGCGCTTGAGGGCGCGGCACGGTTGGACGGCGGGGAGGCAGACGGTTGCGGGCGCAGGGGCCGCCGGAGTTAGCTGAGCTCGGGGACGAGCTCCTGGCTAGCAAGGGGAGCAAGGAGCAAGGAGCGGCAGCCAGCAGCGGCTTCGGGGCGGACACATGCAGGTCCAAGCGGAGCTTGGCGAGGTGCAGGCGAGAACGAGGCCGCAGGCAGCAGCGGAAGGGCGCGACGACGATGATGGGGCCGTGCGTGGGGTGGCTCTCCTGGTGGTCACTGACGGCGGCGGGTGGCGATGGGATCGGGCGCGAGGCTCTGCTCCTCTCTCTCTCCGCGACGGCGCAACGAGGGAGGAGGGGATCGAGCGCTGGCTCTCCCTGGCAATGAGGTGCACGAGTGTGGCGGCGGGCAGAGGAGGAACGAGAGGAGATGAGATGCGTGGGGGCTGGGCTAGGGTTAGAGCTGGGGCGCGGCTGGGCCTAGGAGGCTGGTTGGGTCGGCCCAGGTGGAGAAAGAAGTGGCCAGAGGCCTGGCTAGGCTGGCTCTCTCTCACTAATGAATAATAAAACAGAATAGAGAAAAGAAAGAAAAGAAAGAGAGGTTAGGGGAAAGATTTGCGCATGGGGATAATTTTCCCGGACTCGCAAAAATATGCTTGTTCCAAGAAAAAAAATAGAAAGGCCATGATAGAAAGATGTAAATTCAAACTCATTTGTATTTAATTCAAATGGGTTTGAACTAGGACTTGATAAAAGGAAGGTCCAAAAATGTTTGGATTTTTGGTGGAGCTCCGGAAAATGATGAAAGAAATATATGGCAAGGTTGGAGACCAAACTTGAAGCAGAAAAGGAACGAAATTATTTTTGCAAGTGTGTTATGATCAATTTTAAAAATGAAATATTTATTATAGCTCCCTAATAATAGTAGGAGACTTTGAATATGTTTTAAAGAGAAATCACAAGTTAATTCCCTCGATTTAAATGGATCGAAAAATCCATACAATTTATTTAGTTGAGGTTTTAAAATTAATGAAATGATGGCATGATGACATGATGCAATGCAAATGAAGCTAAGAAGAATGCAACAAACAAATACATCGCACGGCGAAACTCGGAATAGCTGGAAGTCTTCTGGAGCGTCGGTCTCGGGGCGTTACAATTAAGGACTCCTTTTAATATAGAACCGGAACAAAGCATTAGCACATAGTGAATACATGAACTCCTCAAACTACGGTCATCACCGAGAAGTATCCCGATTATTGTCACTTCGGGGTTGTCGGATCATAACACATAATAGGTGACTACAGACTTGCAAGATAGGATCAAGAACACACATATATTCATGAAAACATAATAGATTCAGATCTAAAATCATGGCACTCGGGCCCTAGTGACAAGCATTAAGCATAGCAAAGTCATAGCAACATCAATCTCAGAACATAGTGGATACTAGGGATCAAACCCTAACAAAACTAATTTGATTACATGGTAAATCTCATCCAACCCATCACCGTCCAGCAAGCCTACGATGGAATTACTCATGCACGGCGGTGAGCATCATGAAACTGGTGATGGAGGATGGTTGATGATGATGACGGCGATGAATCCCCCTCTCCGGAGCCCTGAACAGACTCCAGATCAGGCCTCCCGAGAGATATTAGGGCTTGGCGGCGGCTCCATATCGTAAAACGCAATGAAACTTCCTCTATGATTTTTTTCTCCACGAGACGGAATATATGTAGGTGGAGTTGAGGTCGACGGAGCCTCAGGGGGCCCACGAGACAGGGGGCGCGCCCAGGGGGGTGGGCGCGCCCCCCACCCTCATGTACAGGGTGTGGGCCCCCTGGTCTTAATTCTTTCTCTAGTATTTTTTATATTTTCCAAAACTTGCTTCCGAGGATTTTCAGGACATTCCGAGAACTTTTGTTTTCTACACATAAAACAACATCATGGCAGTTCTGTTGAAAACAGCGTTAGTCTGGGTTAAATTCATCCAAATCATGCAAGTTAGAGTCCAAAACAAGGGTGTTTGGAAAATTAGATACGTTGGAGACGTACCAACTCCCCCAAGCTTAAACCTTTGCTTGTCCTCAAGCAGTTCAGTTGATAAACTGAAAGTGATAAAGAAAAACTTTTACAAACTCTATTTGCTCTTGTTGTTGTAAACATGCAAAGCCAACATTCGGGTTTCAACAAATATTATGAACTAACCATACTCACAATAACACTTAGGTCTCACAATCACTCATATCAATGGCATAATCAGCTAGCGAGCCATAATAATAAAACTCCGATGACAACACTTTCTCAAAGCAATCATAACATGATATAACAAAATGATATCTCGCTAGCCCTATCTGAGACCGCAAAACATAAATGCAGAGCACCTTTAAGATCAAGGACTGACTAAACATTGTAATTCATGGTAAAAGAGATCCAGTCAAGTCATACCCAATATAAACCAATAGTAATGAATGCAAATGACAGTGTGCTCTCCAGCGGGTGCTTTTTAATAAGAAGGTGATCACTCAACATAAAAGTAAATAGATAGGCCCTTCGTAGAGGGAAGCAGAGATTTGTAGAGGTGCCAGAGATCGATTTTAAAATAGAGATTGAATAATATTTTGAGCGGCATACTTTCACTATCAACGCAACAACTACGAGATGGTTGTATCTTCCATACTACATGCATTATAGGCAGTTCCCAAACAGAATGGTAAAAGTTTATACTCCCCCACCACCAACAAGAATCAATCCATGGCTTGCTCGAAACAACGAGTGCCTCCAACTAACAACAACCCTGGGGGAGTTTTGTTTAATTATATTGTTTTGCTTTGATCTTTTTGGATCATGGGACTGGGCATCCCGGTTACCGGCCCTTTCTCATGAATGAGGAGCGGAGTCCACTCCTCTTGAGAATAACCCACCTAGCATGGAAGATATAGGCAGCCCTAGTTGAAACATGAGCTGCTCGAGCTACAAAACAGAATTTCATTTGAAGGTTTGGAGTTTGGCACATACAAATTTACTTGGAATGGCAGGTAGATACCGCATATAGGAAGGTATGGTGGACTCATATGGAACAAATTTGGGGTTTAAGGAGTTTGGATGCACAAGCAGTATTCCCGCTTAGTACAGGTGAAGGCTAGCAAAAGACTGGGAAGCGACCAACTGAGAGAGCGACAACAGTCATGAACATGCATTAAAATTAATTCACACCGAATACAAACATGAGTAGGATATAATCCACCATGAACATAAATATCGTGAAGGCTATGTTGATTTGTTTGAACTACATGCGTGAACATGTGCCAAGTCGAGTCACTCAATTTATTCAAAGGAGGATACCATCTCATCATACCACATCATAATCATTCTAATAGCATGTTGGCACGCAAGGTAAAACCATTATAACTCATAGCTAATCAAGCATGGCACAAGCAACTATAATCTCTAAATGTCATTGCAAATATGTTTACTTCATAATAAGCTGAACCAGGAATGATGAACTCATCATATTTACAAAAACAAGAGAGGTCGAGTTCATACCAGCTTTTCTCATCTCAATCGGTCCATCATATATCGTCATTATTGCCTTTCACTTGCACGACCGAACGGTGTGTATAATAATAATAGTGCACGTGCATTGGACTAAGCTGGAATCTGCAAGCATTCAACTCAAGAGAGAAGACAAAGTAATATGGGCTCTAAGTTAAATAAACAATCATGCATATGAGAGCCACTAAGCATTTTCAATATGGTCTTCTACTCTCGACCCCCAAAGGAAAGAAAAGAAAATAAAACTATTTACACGAGAAAGCTCCCAACAAGTAAAAAGAAGAACGAGAATTCTTTTTGGGTTTTAATTTTAATTCTACTACAAGCATGGAAAATAAACTAACTAATTTTTTGGTTTTTCTTAAGGTTTATCAAACACACAAGAAGAAAACTAGAAAAAGAAAATTAAACTAGCATGGATAATACAATGAAAGAGTATGAGCACCGACGACTAGAATAGTGTGTGAACATGAATGTAAAGTTGGTGAGAAATACGTACTCCCCCAAGCTTAGGCTTTTGGCCTAAGTTGGTCTAATGCCAAGGACCACGGCTACTCTCGCCGGTGTACTAAGGGGTGTAATCAGGATACCACGGGATGGCCATCTCCTCCGGATCCCACTGGTAAGATGATGTACGATAAGGGTCTAGTGCATGTTCCGGCTCAAGCTCAGGTTCTAGAGTGGATGCTTGGCCTCGATGAGCGTACACTGCTTCCGGCGTGACCAGAAAATTATCTGCAATCAAATCAAACAACAGAGGCGCAGGCAAAATAATAGTCTCATTGTGTTTGTTATTAAATCTCAGGTTATGCAGGAGCATCTTTTCTTTGTTGTCAACAATGAACTTATGTGCTACCATGCTCTTGTAATCTAAAATGTAAGGAGGTAATATTGTCTCCTCTTTCTCATGGTGCCTAATGGGTATCTCAAAATGTCTAGCAAGACGTGCGGCATAGATACCTCCAAAGATGGGGCCTTTTGTACGATTCAGGTTTAGCCGTTTAGCAATAACGGCACCCATACTAAAACTATTATCTCCAAACAAGGCATGGTGAAGAATGATAATATCAGGAACATTGAAGTTTCCACTATTTCCACGACCAATCAAGCATCTACTAGCAAATATGGCAAAGTAGCGTAAAACAGGAAAGTGATGCTAGAGATTCTCGCATCGGAACCCTTCTTTGGATCCCCTACAGTGATAGTGTTAACAAAGCCATCCACATCTTTACGATGTGGTTCCTCTAATTTTCCCTCAAAGGGTATCCTACATACCGCACAAAAATTACGTAAAGACATTTCCCTATATTCATCATAAAAATGAAATGATACTGAAGGCGGTGACTTCTTAGGATAATAATAAAAGTTTTGCACGAAAGTATTGGTGAGTAAGAGATACTGATCGATCCGGTCGTGGAGGAAGTCGGTGAGGCCTGCATTTTCAACCAAGGAATAAAAGTCTTCATGAATACCGACTTCTCTTAAGAAATCATCGCATGGCCATTCACATGGCCGTACTTCCGCGATGCGAGGAAGATTATACTTGGCCTTTTCCTTCTCTTTAGCTTGTTTTTCCTAGGAGCCTTGGCTAGAAGAGCCCCTCAAAAATCTCCTTAACATTTTCTAAAAATTTCTGGAATTTTTAGTAACTTCGAAATGAAAGTGAATAAAACTAAACAAGATTGATAGCAACTACTCCTACAAGTGCCTAGAGCCTATATCATGCATTAGAATTACTTGGGACCTCATAAATTTAACATACAAGCTCAAGAACATGGTCACCTATGCATCACAAATTTGCAATGAATAAAGCACTAGAACAAAAACTAATTGGACCAATGGAGGAGTCACATACCAAGCAACAATCTCCCAAAGCAGTTTTGTGAATGGAGCTTTGAGCAAGGAGATCGAAAATCACAGAAAAATGAGCTAGAACTCGTGCTTGAGATGGATGGGGATTTTTTTGGGAAGAAGATGGAGTGTGTGGGTGCTGGCATAAGTGGAGGGGGGCCACCAGGGGCCCACGAGACAGGGGGGCGCGCCCTCCACTCTCGTGGCCTGGTGCTTGCCCCTCCTATAGTGATTTCAGTGCCTAAAATCCTCAAATATTCCATAAAAAATCATACTAAATTTGCAGGGCATTTGGAGCACTTTTATTTTTGGGATATTTTGATTGCACGGATAAATCAGGAAACAGACAGATAATACTATTTTTGCTTTATTTAATCTAAATAACAGAAAGTAAAAAGAAGGTACAGAAGGTTGTGCCTTCTAGTTTCATCCATCTCATGATCATCAAAATGAATCCACTAACAAGGTTGATCAAGTCTTGTTAACAAACTCATTCCGAATAACACGGAACCGGAGAAATTTCGAATAACACTAAGTTACCTCAACAGGGATATGAACATCCCCAACAATAAGAATATCATATTTTTTCTTGACAGTAGGGAGAGGAAATTCATAACCTCCAATAATAATGGTTGGAACTTTTCCAATAGAATTGATGCTATGAACTTGAGATTGTTTCCTCGGAAAGTGTACCATATGCTCATTACCATTAACATAAAAAGTGATATTGCCTTTGTTGCAATCAATAACAGCCCCTACAGTATTCAAAAAAGGTCTACCAAGGATAATCGACATACTATCATCCTCGAGAATATCAAGAATAACAAAGTCCATTAAGATAGTGACATTTGCAACCACAACAGGCACATCCTCACAAATACCGACAGGTATAACAGTTGATTTATCAGCCATTTGCAAAGATATTTCAGTAGGTGTCAACTTCTTCAATTCAAGTCTACGATATAAAGAGAGAGGCATAACACTAACACCGGCTCCAAGATCACATAAATCAGTTTTAACATAATTTCTTTTAATGGAGCATGGTATAGTTGGTACCCTCAGATCTCCAAGTTTCTTTGGTATTCCACCCTTAAAAGTGTAATTAGCAAGCGTGGTGGAAATTTCAGCTTGCGGTATATTTCTTTTGTTTGTAATGATATCCTTCATATATTTAGCATAAGGATTTACTTTAAGCATATCAGTTAAGTGCATACGTAAGAAAGTAGGTCTAATCATTTCAGCAAAGCACTCAAAATCCTCATCATCCTTTGTCTTGGATGGTTTACGAGGAAAGGGCATGGGTTTCTGAACCCATGGTTCTCTTTCTCTACCTTGCTTCCTAGCAACAAAATCTCTCTTCTCATAACGTTGATTCTTTGATTGTGGGTTATCAAGATCAATAGCAGGTTCAGCTTCTACTTCATTATTTTTGCTAGGTTGAGCATCAACATGAACATTATCATTAACATTATTGCTAGGTTCATGTTCATCACCTGATTGTGTTTCAGCATTAGAGATGGAAATATCATTAGGGTTCTCAGGTGTGTCTACAATAGGTTCACTAGAAGCATGCAGTCCTATCATCTTTCTTTTTCTTCTTTTTGGAAGAACTCGGTGCCTCTAAATTATTTCTCTGAGAATCTTTCTCGACTCTCTTCATGATACAAAGGTTCCCGAGTCATTCTACCAGTTCTAGTAGCCACTCTAACAGCAAAGTCAGGTTTATTATTTAATTCATCAAGAAAATCGTTTTGAGCTTTAAGTACTTGCTCAGCTTGAGTAGCAACCATAGACGCATATTTGCTAGTGAGTTTAAGCTCGCCTTTAACTCTAGCCATATAATCACTCACGCGTCCTATCTCAAAAGTGTTATTCTTTAATTCTCTACCAACATAAGCATTAAAACTTTCTTGTCTAGCCATAAAGTCATCAAATTCATCTAAGCATGGGCTATGAAATTTAGTAGAGGGAATTTCAACTTTATCATATCTATAGAGAGAATTTACCTTTACTACCTGTGTCGGGTTATCAAGACAATGTGGTTCTTCAATAGGTGGTATATTAAGACCATGTATTTCTTCAATAGGTGGTAAATTCTTAACATCTTCAGCTTTTATACCTTTTTCTTTCATTGATTTCTTCGCCTCTTGCATATCTTCAGGACTGAGAAATAAAACACCTCTCTTCTTTGGAGTGGGTTTAGGAATAGGCTCAGGTGTTGGCTCAATTGGTTTAGGAATTGCCTCAGGAATTGGCTCAGGAAGAGTCCAATTATTTTCATAAGTCAACATATTATTCAATAGTAATTCAACTTCGTCGACTGTTCTTTCCCTAAAAACACAACCAAGACAACTATCCAAGTAGTCCTTGGAAGCATCGGTTAGTCCATTATAAAAGATATCAAGTATTTCATTTTTCTTAAGAGGATGATCAGGCAAAGAATTAAGTAATCGGAGAAGCCTCCCCCAAGCTTCTAGGAGACTCTCTTCTTTGATTTGCACAAAATTATATATTTCCCGCAAGGCAACTTGTTTCTTATGTGCAGGGAAATATTTAGTAGAAAAGTAATAAATCATATCCTGGGGACTACGCACACAACCAGGAGCAAGAGAATTAAACCAAGTCTTAGCATCACCCTTTAATGAGAACGGAAATATCTTGAGGATATAGAAATAGCGAGATTTATCATCATTAGTAAACAGGGTGGCTATATCATTCAACTTGGTAAGATGTGCCACAACAGTTTCAGATTCAAGGCCATAAAAAGGATCAGATTCAACCAAAGTAATTATCTCAGGATCAACAGAGAATTCATAACCCTTATAAGTAACACAGATATGTGAAGTAGCAAAAGCAGGGTCGGGTTTCATTCTAGCATTAAGAGACTACTACTTCCATTTAGCTAATAACTTTTTAAGATCATATCTATCTTTACAAGCAAAGATAGCTTTAGCAGCTTCCGCATTCATAACATAACCCTCAGGAACAACAGGTAATTCATAATCAGGGGGAGAACTTTCATCATCACTATCATCAATAATAGCATCTTCAATAATTTCATTCTCTCTAACCCTAGCAAGTTCTTCATCAAGAAATTCACCTAATGGCAAAGTGGTATCATGCATAGAAGTAGTTTCATCATAAGTATCATGCATAGCAGAAGTGGCATCATCAATAACATGCGACATATCAGAATTCATAGCAGTAGCAGGTTTAGGTGCCGCAAACTTACTCATAACAGAAGGAGAATCTAGTGCAGAGCTAGATGGCAGTTCCTTACCTCCCCTCGTAGTTGAGGGCAGAATCTTGGTTTTTGCGTCTTTCAAGTTCTTCATAGTGATCAATAGATATAAATCCCAAGTGACTCAAAGAATAGAGCTATACTCCCTGGCAACGGCGCCAGAAATTAGTCTTGATAACCCACAAGTGTAGGGGATCACAACAACTTTCGAGGGTAGAGTATTCAACCCAAATTTATTGATTCGACACAAGGGGAGCCAAAGAATATTATTGAGTATTAGCAGTTGAGTTGTAAATTCAACCACACCTGGATAACTTAGTATCTGCAGCAAAGTATTATGATAATAAAGGTAACAGTGGCAAAAGTAATATTTTTGGGTTTTGTAGTAATTGTAACAAGAGCAACGGAAAAGTAAATAAGCGAAGCACAATATGTGAAAAGCTCGTAGGTAATGGATCAGTGATGGATAATTATGTCAGATGTGATTCCTCATGTAATAGCTATAACATAGGGTGACATAGAACTAGCTCCAATTAATCAATGTAATGTAGGCATGTATTCCGAATATAGTCATACGTGCTTATGGAAAAGAACTTGCATGGCATCTTTTGTCCTACCCTCCCGTGGCAGCGGGGTCCTTATGGAAACTAAGGGATATTAAGGCCTCCTTTTAATAGAGAACCGGAACAAAGCATTAGCACATAGTGAATACATGAACTCCTCAAACTACGATCATCACCGAGAAGTATCCCGATTATTGTCACTTCGGGGTTGTCGGATCATAACACATAATAGGTGACTATAGACTTGCAAGATAGGATCAAGAACACACATATATTCATGAAAACATAATAGGTTCAGATATGAAATCATGGCACTCGGGCCCTAGTGACAAGCATTAAGCATAGCAAAGTCTCGCAACATCAATCTCAGAACATAGTGGATACTAAGGATCAAACCCTAACAAAACTAACTTGATTACATGGTAAATCTCATCCAACCCATCACCGTCCAGCAAGCCTATGATGTCTACTACACAACCTTCTTCCTGTAGACGTTGTTGGGCCTGCAAGTGCACAGGTTTGTAGGACAGTAGCAAATTTCCCTCAAGTGGATGACCTAAGGTTTATCAATCCGTAGGAGGCGTAGGATGAAGATGGTCTCTCTCAAACAACCCTGCAACCAAATAACAAAGAGTCTCTTGTGTCCCCAACACACCCAATACAATGGTAGATTGTATAGGTGCACTAGTTCGGCAAAGAGATGGTGATACAAGTGCAATATGGATGGTAGATAAAGGTATTTGTAATCTGAAATTATAAAAACAGCAAGGTAGCAAGCGAGAAAAGTGAGCACAAATGGTATTGCAATGGTAGGAAACAAGGCCTAGGGTTCATACTTTCACTAGTGCAAGTTCTCTCAACAATAATAACATACATGGTAGAAATATAACAAGCCCTCAACATGCAACAAAGAGTCACTCCAAAGACACTAATAGCGGAGAATAAACATAGAGATTATGGTAGGGTACGAAACCACCTCAAAGTTATTCTTTCGGATCGATATATTAAAGAGTTCGTACTAGAATAACACCTTAAGACACAAATCAACCAAAACCCTAATGTCACCTAGATACTCCATTGTCACCTCAAGTATCCGTGGGCATGATTATACGATATGCATCACACAATCTCAGATTCATCCAACCAACACAAAGTACTTCAAAGAGTTCCCCAAAGTCTCTACCAGAGAGCCAAGAACGTGTGCCAACCCCTATGCATAGGTTCATGGGCGGAACCCGCAAGTTGGTCACCAAAACATACATCAAGTGGCACGTGATATCCTATTGTCACCACAGATAAACACGGCAAGACATACATCAAGTGTTCTCAAATCAAAGACTCAAACCGATAAGATAACTTCAAGAGGGAAACTCAATTCATCACAAGAGAGTAGAGGGGGAGAGACATCATAAGATCCAACTATAATAGCAAAGCTCGGGATACATCAAGATCGTGCCATAGAGGGAACACGAGAGAGAGAGATCAAACACATAGCTACTGGTACATACCCTCAGCCTCGAGGGTGAACTACTCCCTCCTCGTCATGGATAGCGCCGGGATGATGAAGATGGCCACCGGTGATGGGTTCCCCCTCCGGCAGGGTGTCGGAACAGGCTTCCGAGAGGTTTTTTGTGGCTACAGAGGCTTGCGGCGGCGGAACTCCCAATCTATCTTGATATTCGATGGTTTTAGGGTACGTAGGCTTATATAGGCGAAAGAAGTCGGTCGGGGGGGGGGGGTGCTCAAGGGGTCCACAAGACAGGGGGCGCGCCTAGTAGGGGGGGGGGGCGCCACCTATCTCATGGGCTCCTCGAGTATCTTCTGACGTGGACTCCAAGTCTCCAGGATGATAATCTTCCAAAAAATCACGTTGCCGAAGGTTTCATTCCGTTTGGACTCCGTTTGATATTTCTTTCCTTCGAAATAATAAAACATGCAATAAAACAACAATATGGGCTGGGCCTCCGGTTAATAGGTTAGTCCCAAAAGTAATATAAAGGTGTATAATAAAGCCCGTAATCATGCAAAACAGATAATAAAATTGCATGAATGCTTCATAAATTATAGATACGTTGGAGACGTATCAGCATCCCCAAGCTTAATTCCTACTCATCCTCGAGTAGGTAAATGATAAAGAAAGAATTTATGAAGTGTGAATGCTATTAGGTGCACAAGTTTGATCAATGATAATTTCAATCACCTTTTCTAGCATGATTATATGTCATAATAGTTGTTCATCTCATAAAACTTTTCATAATCAAGTAACAAGCAATTCACATGTTAAAGCATAGACCATAAACTTTCTTGAAAACTAGCAAACTTCATTCTTAGTCATTAAACAATTTCAATTCATCTTACTTTCAGGAAGAGTCTATGTCAGAGCTTTGATTTAGCAAACTTCACATACTCAACTATCATATAGTATTCTACAATTGCTAACACTCACGCAATACTTGTGGTTATGAAGTTTTAATCAGACACAGAGAAAGATTGGGGCTTATAATGTTGCCTCCAAATGTATTCACCTTTGGGTGATGTCAACAATAATAGTTCATGCTAACGTACATCCAATTGGATATATATATCAGGATCACCCTAACACAAAGTGCTTGCCAAAGGATAAAATGAAAAAGGGAAAGGTGAAGATCACCTTGACTCTTGCATAAAGTAAAAGACATAAAGTAAAAGATAGGCCCTTCGCAGAGGGAAGCAGAGGTTGTCATGCGCTTTTAGGGTTGGATACACAAAATCTTAATGCGAAAGAATGTCACTTTATATTGCCCCTTGTATATGGACCTTTATTATCCAGTCCTTCGCTTTTATTGCTTCCATAACAAGTTCGTACAAAGCTTATTTTCTCCACACTAATAAGTCATGCATATTTAGAGAACAATTTTTATTGCTTTCACCGATGACAACTTACTTGAAGGATCTTACTCAATCCATAGGTATGTATGGTGGACTCTCATGGCAAAACTGGGTTTAAGGAAATTTGGAAGCACAAGTAGTATCTCTACTTGGTGCTAGGAATTTTGGCTAGCATGAGGGGGAAAGGCAAGCTCAACATGTTTGAATGATCCATGACAATATACTTTAACTAAGATGCGAGAAAACATAACCCATTATGTTGTCTTCCTTGTCCAACATCAAGTCTTTATCATGTCACACATAATGAATGATCACAATTATAAAAGATGTCTATGATAATATATTTATATGTGAAATCTCTCTTACTTCAATATTCTTTCATGAATTGTTAAAATGACTAAAACAATGCTTGCTAACCGTCAATAAATTTACAACCTCTACTTCTTAGATGTGAAGTCATTACTCCCCATGGGATAAGCAAATGAAACATATATAATTTCAGATTTATGACATTCAACTCATTCAACCATCTACTCATAGGATATAAGTGAAGCACACGAGTAAATGAAAAACTACTCCAACAAGATATAAGTGAAGATCAGTGAGTAGCAAAATAATCATGTAACTATGTGAAGACTCTCTCTCATTTAAGAATTTCAGATCTTGGTATTGTATTCAAACAGCAAGCAATGCAAAATAAAATGACATTGCAAGGATAGCACAACTCATGTGAAGAAGCAAAAACTTAGGCTCAACCGATACTAACCGATGATTGTTGAAGAAGAAAGGTGGGATGCCTACCGGGGCATCCCCAAGCTTAGATGCTTGAGACTTATTGAAATATTATCTTGGGGTGACTTGGGCATCCCCAAGCTTTAACTTTTGTGTCTCCTTAATTCCTCTCATATCACGGTTTCTCTTTTTATCAAAAGCTTCATTCACAACAAACTCAACAAGAACTCGTGAGATAGGTTAGTATAAACCAATGCAAAACCTTATCATTTTCTACTGTAACAAATCACTAAAATTATTATTCAACATTGCATACTAAATGCCTCTGCATATTTAATACTCCTATTCTTAAATAGAATCATTAAACAAGCAAACATATGCAAACAATGCAAACATAACAGCAATCTGCCAAAACAGTACAGTCTGTAAAGAATGCAAGAGTATCAATACTTCCCTGACTCCAAAAATTATGAGCTAGAATTCCCACTATAATAAATTTATCAGAGCTAATATGCAAAAAGATTCAATGTTATACCATTCTTTGACTTTTCTAGGGAATTTTTGCAACAGAGGTAAACTTTCTGTTTTCAAACAGCAACATGTATACTAGCAAAATAAGCATGGTAAAGGCTATCCTTGACATTTTTATTGAAACTAAAGTTGCAAAACATCAATATAAATACCAGCAAGCAAATACTAACAAAATAAAATGACGCTCCAAGCAAAACACATATCATGTGGAATAAAAATATAACTCCAAGTAAAGTTACCGATGAACAAGGACGAAAGAGGGGATGCCTTCCGGGGCATCCCCAAGCTTGGGATTTTGGTTATCCTTTAATATCTTGGGGTGCCATGGGCATCCCCAAACTTAGGCTCTTTCCACTCCTTATTCCATAGTTTATCGAATCTCTACCCAAAACTTGAAAACTTCAACCACACAAAACTCAAAACAAAACTCGTAAGCTCCATTAGTATAAGAAAATAAAACCACCACTTAGGTACTGTAATGAACTCATTCTAAATTCATATTGGTGTAATATATACTGTATTCCAACTTCTCTATGGTTCATACCACTTAATACTAGCCATAGATTCATCAAAATAAGCAAACAACACAATGAAAACAGAATCTGTCAAAAACAGAACAGTCTGTAGTAATCTGTATCAAACGTATACCTATGGAACCCCAAAAATTATGAAATAAATTTCTGTACCTGAGGAATTTGTATATTAATCATCTGCAAAAAGAATAAACCTAAAATCACTCTCCAGTAAAAATTGGCAGCTAATCTCGTGAGCGCTAAAGTTTCTGTTTTTTACAGCATGATCACATAAACTTCACCCAAGTCTTCCCAAAGGTTCTACTAGGCACTTTATTGAAATAAAAGCTATAAAACATGATTACTACAGTAGAATAATCATGTGGACACACAAAAACAGTAAGGGTAAATATTGGCTTGTCTCCCAACAAGCGCTTTTCTATAATGCCTTTCTAGCTAGGCATGATGATGGCAATGATGCTCACATAAAAGATAAGAATTAAAACATAATGGGAGCATCATGAAGCATATGACTAGCACATTTAAGCCTAACCCACTTCCTATGCATAGGGATTTTGTGAGCAAACAAATTATGGGAACAATAATCAACTAGCATAGGAAGGCAAAACAAGCATAGCTTCAAAACTTTAAGCACATAGAGAGGAAACTTGATATTCTTGCAATTCCTACAAGCATATGTTCCTCCCTCATAATAATTTTCAGTAGCATCATGAGTGAATTCAACAATATAACCAGAACCTAAAGCATTCTTTTCATGATCTACTTGCATAGAAAATTTACTACTCTCCACATAAGCAAAATTCTTCTCATGAATAGTAGTGGGAGCAAACTCAACAAAATAATTATCATGCGAGGCATAACCCAATTGAAAACTAAAATCATGATGACAAGTTTCATGGTTATCATTATTCCTAATAGCATACAATTTATCATAATAATCATCATAGATAGCAACTTCATTCTCATCATAATCGATTGAAACCTCTCCCAAGATAGTGGAATTACTAAATAAAGTTGACACTCTTCCAAATCCACTTTCATATTCATCACAATAAAATTCAACATCCTCCAAAATAGTGGGATCACTACTTCCTAAAGTTGACACTCTTCCGAACCCACTTTCATCAATATAATCAT